>NW_010391107.1:0-11104 GCF_000710305.1 Buceros rhinoceros silvestris | reverse complement strand
TCCGGCCCCCAGCCACTCTACTTCAACTCTACAGAAATAGGAATGGGGTTCCGGACAGGTGACCCAGTCACCTTCCCACTACTTGCCCTTCTCTGTGACCTCATTTTCCAATCTCAGTAACTGACATAATCATTCAAACTCCTGGAAAAGTAAATGTGTTTGTCCGAGGAGGTGTTGGGGGTAACAAGAAAGGAGCAGGCTGCCATAAGCCATCCATGGAAGGATCAGCCCAGCCAGTGCTCCCCCAGGCCCCTGGGGCAGAGCCAGCAGTCACTGTTTCCAAATCTTTCTTTTTCAGAATCGGAGCAGCTGCATCTGCATTCAGATGCTGCAGCCTGCAGATACTCCAAGAACCACTGAGGTCAGCGAAAGAACAAAAGCTTTTGGGGGTGGTGGGGGATGAAAACAACTTCAGGCAAACAGAGTCCTTTATATCATATATAAAGACATGCTATTCCGTTTGTGTATTACTGAAGGGTCTTGACATTCCAGATCAGAAACTTGAAAAAAAATCACATATATTCAAGACCTTGATCCAGCAGGCACAGAACTCCATGTCCTCAAAACAAGCACTGACATCCTGTACTCCAGGGGTAGTCATGTCAGACTGCAAGGGCCATTCAGCAAAGAACAATATATTTTTCAAAAAATATAGATCCAAAATTCACTTATTTTTTTTCCTAGTCAGAGAAAAACTTGGGAGTGGAACAGACAGAAATGGCAAGATAATGAGGTCAATATTTGATTTCTAAAATGGAATGTATATAACTTCTGTTAGTGAAACATAAGCCTTGTATCCACCCTCAACATACTAAGACACACAAAGGGAAAAATCTGTATTATACACTCATAACTACTGGAATTCAGCAGATTCGCACTACTGAATGATTGTCCTTCAGGTATGGATCCCCTTTTTTTTTTTTTTTTTGATTGGTATAATCTGATGAGATACATGATGGAGAAACTGAACTGTTTTAGCAAAACAAATCATGGGGTTTGGTAGAGTAGGAAATCATTCCTTTGAGCAATACCTTTTCTAGCAGTTGTAAAAGGTAGGACATTGGATTTTCTTCCTCTATAAAATGAGCTTCTCAGAGAAAAGCATAGTTTTAAAATAAAAAAACAGAGTAGTACAGAGGCTGTTAAGTTCCTCCCACAACGACGAGGTACTAAAAAAAAAAAAGCACCTTTGTCAACAACCTCCGTAGTACTACCTACCATCATCAGAAAACGTGCATGATCATAAAGAGAAAGTAGCCATAGAGTACAAGTGTTTTCCTTACACTAAATTCAGGAGAGGGTTGAGGGGGTGGGGGAAATTGAAGGCAACTATTCTATATCTTTCCCCACTGTTTAGTTCAAACTTCTTTTCTTGATTTTTTTTCTCCAAGGTTTTGTGTGCTAAGTCTTACCATATTTTCTGTGGAAATTGAATAGGTTTTAGTTCTCATGGAATCCTATGTCATCTAATCAATAGTGGTGCATGTAGTGTTACGAGAACTGTTCTATAAATATTAACATTAGATACGGTAAAAAAACCCACAATGAAAAACCCAACCTACACCATAGGGTATCTTCAAATATCTTCAGATGATTTTATATCCTATTTCTTTCAGGGCAATATACTCTCTGACCAAACCAGGCTTACACATTTGATAGATTCTGAGAAGAAATTCTTCGTCAATCTTAATTCTCTAATCTTAACACCACCAATAAATAGGACAGGTGTGAAACATACTCATTTTACTGTAAGCTATTCTGCACATCTGAGAATGTTTAATTTCTTCCCATTCTTCAAAGGCTTTTATTATTTTAAACAGTACAATAAACTTTCAATAAGTCCTCATGATTTTCTGTGACATTAGTATGAATTCTCACCCTATTTAATGATTTTGAGGGGTTTTTCCTCCTCCCAGTCTAATTTTTTCAACATAGCAGGCTCTTAACATTTCAGATTTATCATAATTGACTTTATACCCAAAGACTGCCAGTGATACATGTCTGCTATTCTACTGCTTTTAAGAGAAAAAGTGTGTTTGTATAAAGAGCCCTACATCATTCTGCCTGGCAAGCTATCCGCTCCATCTGCAAGCGGCCCTTCAGTTTGGAAGTTCCTGCCTAATTGCTTCGGACAGATGTTTTCCTGCTGTAGCTGTAGACACGATGGAGGCTCCTGCCATGTTAATTAACCAGCTTAAAGATGTTCCTTTCCCTAATTCAAAAGCCTAAAAGCTCTTATACACAGCAGACATGTAAGGGGTCACCTTACTGCCAAAGCCACATTCTCCTACATGCAACGTTTCTAAACATCCCCTCCAGCTGCACAGCAGTATTTTCTTTGTCAGGAGACCCCCAGATAACTTACCTGTTATTATTCTGTGTTGTATAGCTCAGAGTAGAGCTTTTCTATTAATATGTGAAATTTTGTGCCCCTATCATGAATCCATACTGCTTCGGGTACACATACCTAACATGGTTTTAGTCTGTCAATACTAGTGAGAACTCATCAATTCGCAAATAAAATATGTCAAGATGACATTTTTCCTTTCGATGATGACAAAATCTTCATTTAATAGTATTAAAAAGTATATTTACTTTCTTTGAGGAGGAAGAAGTTTCTCCCCCTGAAGAGCATTGATTAAACAGCCTTGTAATGAGTTCGCTAACTTTTATGTATGCTGCTTTGTGTGTTACCAGTCATCTTGACTAATCAAGGGCTAGACTTGTAACCTGCCTACTGCCTTTCCTCCCAGCACAGACTGCTCAGGAAGTATCTCCCCCAATATTTGGGGTAGAGGGGACTGCTGTCATAGTTTGAACTCACCCAGTCAGCAACAAAGCACCACGCAGCCATTCACTTGCTAACTTCTACTCCCCTCCGACGGGATGGGGAGGGGATAAAATAGAACAAAAGGCTTGAGGCTCAAGTCAAAGGACAGGGAGGGCTCACTCACCAATTTTGCTCAAGGGCAAAAGACAGTCTTGACTTTGGGAAATAAAATCAATTTAATTTAAACTACAAAATCACTAATTTACCAATTGAATAAGAGTAGGACAATGAGAAATACAACTGGACCTTAAAAACACCTTGCCTCCATCCATGCCCTCTTCCTGGGCTCAGCTCTGCTCCCGATTCTCTATCTTCTCCCTGCCAGTGGTGCAGGAGGGCAGGGAATGGGGGTTTTGGTCAGTCCCAGACTGTTGCATCTTGTTCCTGCCGCTCCTTCATCCTCAAGGGGAAAACACCTCACAGTCCTGCCCTTCTGCAACGTGGCATCCCTCCCACAGAAGACAGTTCTCCATGCACTTCTCCAACTAGTGGGGGTCACTTTCATGGGCTGTAATCCTCCCAGCAATGGATGATTCTAGCGTCGGCTTCCCTCAAGAGTCATGGCCTTCTTCAGGTGCAGTCCTCTGCTCCAACATGGGGTCCTCCACAGGCTGCTGATGAGATTCTGCCCCACTGTTGATCCTTAAGGGCTGCAAGGGCTCAGCCTGCCATCTCACCAGGGGCTGAAGGCAAATGGTTACTCTGGCATGCCTCCCCCACTCCTTCCTCACTGAACTTGCTATCTGCATGGTTGTCTCTCTCAAGTCCCACTCCTCTCCCAGACAAAAGAACTCACCCAACAGGTTTTTCCCCTCTTAAATTATCCCAGAGGCGGTGATTGACTTGGCCTTGGCCTGAGGCAGGTCCAACTTGGAGCACGCGGGAAGCTTCTCAAAGCTTCTTATAGGAGCCATGACAGTAGCTCCCTCCCCCGCTACCAAAACCCCACCAGACACAAACCCAAACCAACTGCACACAGCAGCACTCCTCATCGTCTCAGATACCTCCTTCAGACCAGTCTATAAACCTATGTCTTACAGTGGCACAGCAATATATCTGTCTGTCTTTGCTTCACATAAAGAAGGGCTTTTCACCCCTTTAACAGTTACTGAAATAATTTTTATTGTCTGATCTTCTCCTTCATAATTTACTAAGCTCCTGCCCTTTTATTCTCTTTATCTTCAGGACATAAATCCCCACTCCTCTAACAAACATAAACCTGGCCAATGCTTTAATAAATCTGCTGAATATCTCCAAGTAGGAAGTTCATTGATGAAAACTGTCTTCATTTCTCTGACCTAAGAGGGATCATCACCCAGACTGCTTTTCCAGACTCTTTAAGAAAGCCTTATCTTCTTTTGCCTATACTTTATATTTTTTCCTTAAAATGCTCTATAGCAAGCAAGGCCTGAGTCTCACCCTTGTTAAACCATTTGGTTAATGGAATTGTCATCCCATTTACTGGATCTTTTCCTCTTTTATTTTTTTCTCCCTCTTTCCCCAATATGTGGAAATTCAGCCTAGCTTGGTGACAAATATGACTAACCTCTCCTCACCCAAGCAGTGGTTCCTTTTCTGAGGGTTTTGCCCAACTACTCTGAAAGACCAGCATTGTACAGTTCTTGACAGAGACTACTTTTTATGCAGGTAGCCTGGGACGATGCCTGAAACACTCATGTCCTCCTGCCCACATTGTAAGACTCTAGCTCTCTCCTGAATTTTCTTGAATTTAAGAAGAGGTTGCTCACTAAGGCTGTGCAGTCTCCATCCTCAGAGGTTCCTAAGATCTGGCTGGGTAACACCCTGAGCAACTGGGTCTGAGCTTGCAGTTGAGCCTGCTTGGAGCAGTGTGTTGGACTGGAAACCTGCCAAAGGCCCTTCCTCTTGTGTGGGTCTGGGGATTTTAACTAAATGGTGTGACTCTGGGCTTTTTTGAGAGAATGGCAAAGCTGCAGGCAGCTCTGTGCGATTCTTTACTGCTGCAGCTCTTCCTGCTTCTGGAAGGGAAAAAATGTCTTGCTTTAAACATTTAACAGGATCTTGCTTCTCCATTTTGGGAGATTTTTATGTTATTACTTTCTCTCTTTAACCTGTGTATCTGCCATATCCTCTGCGAATTCTGCTCCTAACATTCATCCATGTTGTACAGGTCACTGGCCCCAGTAATCATTCTTTCTACATTTAATGCCACCAAATCTCATTCTGCTGAAGATTTCAAGAGAGTTCATTTCTGAGATTAACTTATCAAGCCTATCTCTGGTAGGGATATCAATTTATTTTTCTGCTTTGGCAGGAAGCTGAACAACATCTCAAACTCTACAAACCTCACCTGCTGTAAGATCATGTTTTGCTCCTTGGAAGTTGCTGCTGTTCTGCTCCAGGAAGCTGCTGTTCAATCCATCCTTCTCTCCTCTGGTCGTCATTCCACACACCGGGCTGCACAGGCAGCCTGCAGGTTGCAGTCAGCCCATGCAGTGGAGGCTGGGTCCAGGCAGCCATCTGCTACCTGTTGCAGCTTTTCTCCACATCAAAAAGTTCAACTCCCCTCTTCTTCTCCCCCACTGTTCATTTGGTTGGTTTGTTTGTTGATGCTTCCTTGTACACTCTGGGTTCAGACAGTATCAAAAAAGGCCATTTTAGTGTTGACCGAGCTGCATCAGGTATGGAATAGGGCAGAAATCCTGCTAGAAATCTTGCTGAAGTGTTAGCCTCTGTTCAGAGCCATCGAAGGGTTAAGCAGCCAAATTCCTGATGAGAACATGGTTGTTTATAAACCCTATCTATCTTCTCATCCACAAGACCTTACTTGAAGTTCTGTAATTGCTAGTTTTGGGGACACATTTCACACCACCATTTAGCCTCATGTTCTCTAAGCCAATGAACTCTTTTTTGGCTCCGTGAGGTGTTAGTCCTCCAATAAAGTGCCGGTGGGTGGGTGGTGGTGTGCCAAGCTCAGCCCCTGTCACTCTCTAATTGTTCAGATTGTAATTATGTTTTGATTTTGTAGTAGCTTTCCCACAGCCTCTTGCATGCGCCTATCAAACTGCTGAGACACATGCAAAATCTTGCTATATAGGATGCATATTATCTTGTTTTCCAGATCTTTCTCACCTACAAGTGTCTAAAGAGCAACTAGTCACTAGTGGGACAAAGTTTTGAGCAACAGGCTCCTTAACCAACACTATGACTGAAATTCACCACATATGTTTGCAGAAATAATTCAGATCTTGTGAGAAAAGCTCCTTCTCCTACTCCCTCATCTCAGTTGCATGACTGAATCAATTCTTTGTAACTGGAGCTATTCAGCTAGGCAGATTTACACCAGTAATTTATAAGACTTTGAAATATAAAACATTCTCAGGTTCCACTTGGGCATTTGGCATCTTGCAGACAACATGCCATCATAAGACATCACACCATGCTTTGATCTGTGAAGTTTCCCATGCATTGAGTGACTTTTAGAATGCAATTGCCTCAGAGCACACAATCTTTTTTAACTCCCACAATTCAAAATACATGCTTTAAAACCCTGAAATAGATAATATGTGTGATGTTTCTGATAGCAAGACCAGTAAAGACGAGTATATTAATCTCATCATACGCTGGAAGTCAAAGACAACTCAATGTAGCAGCTGGAGAGAACAGTACCAAACTATCAAGTATTTTACTCAATGTGGCCAAGACATCTCTTCCCTTCTCTGTATTATCCCAAAGTTCCTGCCCCTGAACTGCCTCTAGTGTTTTACTGCTGCAAATGTTTGTGTGGCAGCCATGATGAAAACTGACTTGTCTGATACGGAACAAATTCGGCGCTCTCAGCCACTCCAGTTCCCCTGTTATCACCTGGCATCTGCACAGCAATGAGAACTGGTGAACATCACCACTAGAAACATTTACATGTTAATTCTGCTTAGGAGCAAAACGCAAGTACTTCATCCATGGGGTTTTTATTGTTTTTTTTTTTTTTTAAACCATTATTCTAACAACTATTAATGCTATTAAACTATTAATGCACGGCAATGATCCAGGACCTCTCTAAAGGCTTTCCTTGCAAAGAAATAAGTGGCAGAGTTGGCCATGAATTAAGTCACACTGGTATAGTATTTTAGCAGTCGGGTGCCTGAACAATCTTCCAATGGGAAGAAAAGCAAAACACAAAGGATAATGAAATCTAAATATATATTTACACACTTTTTGAAGATTTAAATGTCTCCCACAGTGGTGAATTGATGAGGTAGTCAAAGTGGTTTCAGTGTAAATTTATCAAGGGAAACAAAGGTTTAAACACTGCAAATATTACAGGAACATGCCCCCTTTCCATTCTAAGATGAAACAGTTTGACAAAAAGATAAAAACTGAGAAATTAAACTGTCCTCTCACTCTCTGGTTTACACTTTTGTTCACTGGAATAAAATGTTTGGGGATAAAATGAAAGAAAACACATATGACCTGACCCCGTCATGTCTTCAAAAAACACTGAAAATATTTTATGTCACTAAAGACCACAAAATACACATTTTTTTCCAATAAATAGTATTAGAGGTTGCTTTCCTTCTCAAAGCCTTCCACAAATGGTCAGATGGATCCTGGCCAGTCCAAAATACAAGAAGAACCTCAGCCTTTTCCAGTTAATGAAGAAAGGCATGAATGTAATCTAGGCTTAGTTCACTCTCTTGTAACTGTTAAAGATAAAATCCATTTCATGGATGGGGAATGGATACTGGAAACTGAATTCTGAGAATCCAGGAGTTTTGACCCATCAAGTCCAAACTCCTTCACATCAAACACCACTCATCCTTTACCTGACTATTAATTAAAAAATTTAGTTTAAGCTAAGATGTTTTGGACTCCAAGTGACTTCTGCACTTCAGGACAAAAGTGGAGAACAGAGCTGCACCTCAAGTTTTCAGTTCCTGTCATCTCTACAACAGGCAGATAAGTGATATGCCCAGATGACTGCAACAGACAAACAAATGTAAACCACCGTGATCCCAAAACACGACTTGTTTTAAAGTAAATTAGTGTTGAGATTGAAAAAGGTCCTGTATTTATACTCACTAATTGATGCTACAACATGGCTCTGAGTTTCCATGACATAAAAAGTTACTACATCATACAGAGCAAGGTGCCAGGCTGGGCCTGAGGTTTCAGATTCTCCTAATGCAGTCCAGTGGAGGGTGGCTCTTGGTTCTGGGCTCTGGCCCACAGAGTGAGTGCCATGTCCTAGTGTCACTTTCTTTTTCCACTTGGATGCAATAAAAGGTGAGTCTAATTGCAGGTGCAGTTGAAGCTTTCCATCTATCAGGTCAATGCCCTACAGTAATTTTTCACAATCTGAAAGGCAGAGGCAGGAGACAAGTGGCAGTAACTAAAAACCACTCATAACTAAGGGAAGTGATGATACGGAGAACTGAAAAGCCAGATTAAAATTAAAATAGGCAGAAGCAAATGGCATTATGTCCTTGAAGCAAGGATTCAAACAGCATTCTTTCCATCTTCATAAGCTATGGATAGTTATCTCTCACTCGAGTTTTGAACCTCAAATTGATAAATTTCACTAAACCTCTCAGCCCTCAGTATAAATGCCACTGAAGAAATAGTATGTCTTTCCACTACAGCAGGTATTAGTCTTGAGCAGGTCACTTTGCTAAGCAGAAGTCACTTTGAACAAGAACTTGCACACTGGCTGAGGCAGGACAACAGACAGCAGTCAGTATGTACAACGCAGATCCTAAATGGCTGCAACAGCCCCAGTAACAGGCACCAAACAACTGTGCAAAACGAAAGCGGTCATGTACATGCACACCCAAAGTAAGTGGCAGGCACACAAATGCTGCAGTACACATGACTGCTCTAAACGATGTAAATGCAAACAAAACACCCCACTGCCCAGAACATGATGTTCTTGAGCATGTCACGGCTAGTGTGACATCTTTAAAAATACCTCATTTGACTGGTACAGAAGATGATATGCAATTACTTCTCCAGAGCCCTACAGTAGGTCCAACATCTTTCCTCCTTTGTGTGAAAAATCTATTACAGTCAACTCTGAGCCTCCATAATTGTTCTCCATTAGTAATGATTTACATGATATTACAGCTGTCACTGAATGGCACTGTAATTTCCCTGCTTTCTCGCTTCGAATCCTTTTAGAAATTCTAGTTTAAAAGAGTACCTACTGTAAACATGTTCTAACAGTGGATACTGCTAAAGAGAAAAAAACCCTAAAGGACACGAGATGGTAATTTTGAAATACCTTGTAATTACAGAATTGACGTTAATCAGTTCTAGCTATGAAGACTTTCTACTTTTTTGCACCCAAGGAAACATCGTGAGGAGTGAAGACTTCCATTTTCTTATCTGACAATGGCACCTGGACAGGGCGGAACAATCTGTCACTCCACTTGGAGAGTTGGTAATGTGATGGTTTTAAGGCATGTGGCTTCAGTGCTTCTCAAAAACCCCGAAGTTTATTTTCATAAAAGGCCTTCTGAGGATTACATGCCAAAACTGGCTTTAATTTCTGCACGCCTGAAAACTGCCAGAAAGAGAATAAGTCACGAGTTGCTTCCAATTTCCAGCTGGCAAGCCTGGAGAAGAAGCCGGCACTGGAAGTATAGGCTGCCTCCCACACCAGTCCCGCTTTCAGAGAGAGAGGTGTGCTGGTGCCTGACACGGTAAGCTGGCAGAGCAGCATGGAGCTAAACCATCCTCGCTGCACGCAGCCTGTGAGACACCAGACGGACCCAAAAAAGATGTAGCAATGCATCCTCTTACCAAAAGAGCTCTTCTAGATGATGTAGGAGAGACCTGAACTTGGTCTCCACAAGCACTGAGGCTGCAGGTACAGCTTCCTGGTGAGTGCGACCGATGCAGTTGCTTATGGTGCTATTTGTTAAGAATTTATTCTCAAACTCCAGAAGCTCAGGTTATGTCCTTCATTTCTTATGGACAAATACAGTCAAAGACAGCAGTGACTTCTAATCAGGAAGATTAAGATTCTGAAAGAAATACATATGACAGTGCTTTATAATGTCATTTGATATGGAAACTGAAAAGTTTAGAAAATCATAAAAGGCAAGAAGAATGTACTGGCTGATGCAACCAGACCACTGCTTTTAAAATTGTTGCTAAAGCAAATTTAGACCATGGCCGATTACTTTTAGTATGGGTGGCTCTTTAATTTACACTTACTAAAGATTATTCAGAAACTACTTATGAAAGCATAAGTGAACTTAAAAAGGAGTAAGAACCATTGGAAATCTGCCCTGAGCAGATTTGGTTTCATTTTGAATAATCCGTCTTTCTTCCAAACACAAGTCCTCCTGATTATCACTATGGAGGAAATCTGCTTTCCTTTAAGAAGTAATTAAGAATAACTTGGTTTGCATTCACTTCTCTGTCGCCAAGTCTCCATGTCATAAACCAACTGCTACCATTTACACTACTGGGTGAACTTCTCAGTGAGATTAGTGGGGAGCTTTGAGGGCTCTGCTGGCCCACAAGATGACGCTCTCTGTTATTCCTAAGGATATTCCTTTCTGCAGATGAGGACAAACCATACCATCCGTAACAGCCTACCAAGAGCAGCACATCCTACTTGGAAAAACCAATTATCTGTCAAGCAGTAATTTTCCCAATAAAATTAAAGAAGTAGCTCTTGGAGGCTTCAGGCTACCTCAAACATTGTTTGTCCCTAAACACCAAAGTAGGGAAAATAAACATTGCAATACTGTTCTCTGCTGAGGAGGGAGACCAAGAGAAAAGTAGGCAGCTAGAATTGTTTTAAGCTGTAATTCACTAAAGATACAAGAAAATAAAACCAACACCCTCCAACCCATGAAAAATAAAAATTACAAACCTCCAACATGACAGAGATGTTTCTGTAATGCTTTAGCACATGCCAGAATAGCTTTTATCTAGAATCTGGAAACTGTCCAAAATCATGGTCAACAGTTAGACACATCAAGTATTTAGCAGAGACATCAAAATCATGCTTGAATTGCTAACAATTAGTTCATGAGAAATTAAGCGATAGATATACATAACTCACATAATGGGAAATTTCATCTTGTTCTTTCTTTTTCTGTTTCCTATTCTTTTTAACATCACACCAAGGAAAGGACAGTTGTACAAGTCAAGAGACAAGAGCACTGGCCAAACAGCAAACCTTCCTGTGAGCTTTACCGGAAATTACTTTGGCCAAAATCCTTAAAAAACTTTGTAAGCCTTTAGGTAGAAGTGGGACAAGCCACTTAAGATCTACCCAGGCAA
>NW_010391106.1:1131-2742 GCF_000710305.1 Buceros rhinoceros silvestris | reverse complement strand
GTGCAGTGTTTTAGACTTCAAGATACCATTCTGAAGCAGTAGTTACTCATTCTGTGAGTTTGGTCAGTGACGAATTCTAATGAGCTCTTCTGAGAACGAGAATTGAAGTGCTGTAAAGAATGATACAGTTCCCATCGAACTGTTGCCTTCCTCCATTTCTTACCAAGACTCTGATACGCTTAAGAGCAGACGCAAGCAGTAAATAAAAATCGTTTTTTTGTATTATTAACCAGGCATGTTAAAATGTCAACACACATCCCTCTAGCTGTGCTGTCAAAGAAACAGAACATGGTTCGACATCTGCTGGACAGAGTCAGCTGATGAATACATGGGGAAGATGCAAGCAAGGGTCAGGTAATACCGAAAGGTTTTTGCTGGAGGTCCTGACATAGCTGGGAAGTGTGTAGTGATTAAACAACGTTGGGGGGGGTGTGGACAGTCTCTTTCCGCACCCGCTGTTAATAATCAACCACGAGACCCTCTAAATTTTGTAAAACCCTTCTGAGTTTGACAAGTGCTTTAGAACTCGTCAGTGAGACACCGATGTGAACTGAAGACAGCCACTCCATTAATGCCAGAATAAATAATTTAGAAATAACTTGCAGTGTTTTAGACTTCAAGATACCATTCTGAAGCAGTAGTTACTCATTCTGTGAGTTTGGTCAGTGACGAATTCTAATGAGCTCTTCTGAGAACAAGAATTGAAGTGGTGTAAAGAATGATACAGTTCCCATCAAACTGTTGCTTTCTTCCACATTTCTTACCAAGACTCTGATATGCTTAAAAGCAGACGCAAGCAGTAAATAAAAATTGTTTTTTTGTATTATTAACCAAGCATGTTAAAATGTCAACACACATCCCTCTAGCTGTGCTGTCAAAGAAACAGAACATGGTTCGACATCTGCTGAACAGAGTCAGCTGATGAATGCACGGGGAATATGCAAGCAAGGGTCAGATAATACCCAACGGTTTTTGCTGGAGGTACTGGCATAGCTGGGAAGTGTGTAGTGATTAAAGTCACTTACAGATCAGATAATTCAGCACCTTGTGATGCCCCTGGCGCTTAAGTGACGGGATTTCACGGGTGTATGGAATTTTGTATGGGCTTTTTCCTTTAACTTGGGCCTCCTTTTAATAACCTAAATGGTGTTTTCAAACAGACACAAATGCAGATGTGCATCATCCCAGACAAACTGAGGTTTAGTGAAGGATCAATTCGGTAACAGTCTGTTCCACACAAGAAAGACTGCGTAAGTCTAATTCACCTTCTTAGCTGCTATGGGAAGAAGTCTCCCATTCGCTCTTGCCTTTGAAACCCCCACACTATCAAATACACTAAACCCAGTCTCACAGGCTGTGGGAGGAGAAGCCACCAGCGCTGCAGGTGCTGCCGGTGTCTGACACCCCAGGAGCAGGCTTCATGCAGCAAAAGCGATTTGTTTCCAAGGACCCATCCCCTGCTGCAAACCACCCTCTGAGCAACCCGGTCCGAGCTGGGAACACTCCCTTCCATGAGCACTCAGGCTATTCTCTCCTTGGTGACACCATCGTGCAGAATGGACGATAACCAGCCTCCGCCAGCGCAGGGCTGGGGCAAAACAGCTCTTCGCC
>NW_010391106.1:0-907 GCF_000710305.1 Buceros rhinoceros silvestris | reverse complement strand
TCTGCTGCCGCTGCCAGAAGAGGCTGGGAAACGGGGAAAGGGCTGCCTCAGGGAAGGGCAATAACCAGTGGCAGCGGTCGGCCACTCGCCTTCCCCTGTTCCTGTGGCATCCAGCGCAGGAAGAGAGAGTCCAGCAACGTCATCGCCTTCGAAGCTGTTCTGACCCAGGGAAGGCGCTCCTTCGCGGCCCCAGAGCAGAGTTTTTTGTTAGGAAATGTTTATGTTGGGTTCATCCATCAACCATTCGGATTGGATTCCATGACGGGTCTGTGGTTGTGTTCCAGAGCTGACCTAGCTGGGTGGTTTTGGTATTTCTGCGTGTCTTCTGTCAAATGCAGAGGAACGTTTTGAGATGCTCATGCCTTCTATTGTCTTCCTTTCACTCAGTGCAGTCTGCAGGTCAGCCTTTGCCTCCCTATTTTCCACCAGTTCCTTCTTCTCACAGCTATTAATATCCTTTGGCATCACATACATACAAAACTTTTGAAACCCAATTGGGATCCCCACAGAAAAGCAAACAAATGTGGTCAGTGATTGCCATGCCTCCTAGAGGTCTGTGCATTCCCTGATGCATGGGGAATGGTAGCGCTGTGTTTTCTGCTCCACACTTCAGTCTCTTCACGACATTTTGTGAAGTTAACAGCATATTTTAAGACAGTGTCTGCTTCAAGAAGTGATAACACTGGGTGTTTACAGTTACTTCCAGGGATTGGAATGCAGAAAGGCTTTTTTTAAACTTTCTGCTGCACGGACCAAGGTCACTGCTAAATCCTGTGGGCTGCGGTGGGAGTGCAATAAGTTAGAACTACTGAGCTAAAATATTGTGATTCTGTAAGTGGGAAGGAGATGTTAACTTGTTTTCGCTTTAAGAGATCGTACAGAATGGCAGGAGGAATGTGGGATAATC
>NW_010391105.1:0-11941 GCF_000710305.1 Buceros rhinoceros silvestris | reverse complement strand
CCCCTTATCCCTGCGGTGGATGAAGTAGCCCGTACGGGCAGTGGAATTTGAAGATATTCCCCTAAGACGCGACCTGGCTGGCCCGCGGTGCAGATGTGTGTGTGGGGGGGAGTCTGGAAGCAGCGTTCATCCCTTTACTGAGTTCCCTACAGCCACCCCAGAGGAGACGAGTTCTATTGCATGAAAGGTTTGCCTCAGGAGAACCCCATTATCAAGAGCTTTGTGCAGATGAATGGACTACGGGCGGACTTTTGCCTTCCCCCCCTCCACCGGTGTGGTGAGCCATTGTGGGGTGAAGTTTGTAAGCGGCGGGAATTGGCCGATCGAGATGTATTCTCCCTCATCTCTTTCTCTCCCTTTCCCAGTCTGATTTTTACTTCAAGGGCATCTATCTCATTAAACGTTCCTGCTTCTATCGCTCATATGTGTTATTATTTCCTTAGTCCGAAAAGCCTAATGAGCTCGCTCTTATCAGTACCTTTAATGAGCACCGAAAGTTTCGTGTGTGTTTTGGCAGGATTCCCAGCTATAACACACCCGTCCATCGCATCCCTTTCGGTGGGGGGAACAGACCCCTTTTCAAACCGCGACAAAGTGGGAGATGTGGGTTGAAATGGGAGACTGTTTTATATTTTCGTATGCCTATTTATGTATTTATCAATCTCTCCCTCTCTCTCTCTCTCCCTTTTCCAGTCCTGTTTAACTTTTAAAATGATTTTACCTTTGGGGCGTTTCACTATTAAACCTCTTCTGGTCTCACCCCCTACACATTCAAGCCTGTGTTTGTTGGTTTTTTCCCTTTCCCTGAACAAAGCCTTGAATTCAAGCCGTTAACGAGCTGCTAAGCTTCCTTCGGTGTGGTTTTTCTGGGTTTACCTTCCAGCCCATGCAAAACCTCTTTTTGTCGTGAAAACATCTTTCAGTGCTAACAGCCTCATAGGTTTTAACCCACGACAAAGAGTCAATCCTTTTTCTATTTATTTTGATGAAAGACTTTTGAAAATGTCTACAAGTCATTGAAGCTTTTTTGATTCTTGTGATTTTAAAAGCGGTTTCGAAAAATTTGAGAAGAGGGATTTTTTGGTCCATCATATACAAGGAGAGGGAAGACAGTTCCCAGAAAAGGCAAATCAAAGCTCTGTCCCACTTTCCAGCATGGATTTTTTCCCCCCAGGAATTCAATGAGATTATGCAAAAGAATTAATCTATTGTACAACTGCTAGATTTTTGAATTTAAATTAAATAGACGAGAATCATGATAGAGCTTGGCTTTGTGTCTTCATTGTAAATGATAACTTGTTCATAACAGATTTTGATGAATATGTTATAGAATGATATGAGAGTTTGGGTTGGAAGGGACCTTTAAAGATCATCTTGTCCAACCCCCCAGTGAGCAGAGACATCTTTAACTAGATCAGGATGTCCAGACCCCTATTCAACCTGAGCTTGAAGGTTTCCAAGGATGGGGCATCTAACACCTCTCTGGGCAACCTGTGCCAGTATTTCGCCACTTTCATCATAAAAAATTTCTTCCATATATCTAGTCTAAGTCTCCTCTCTTTTAGTTTAAAACCATTAGTCCTCGGGCTGTCGCCACGTGCCCTGCTAAACAGACTGTTCCCATCTTTCTTATAAGACCCCTTTAAGTGTTAAAAGGCTAAAATAAGGTCTCCCCAGAGCTTTCTGTTCTCCACGATGAACAACCCAACACTCTCCACCTGTTCTCAGAGGGGAAGTGTTCCATCACTCTGATAATTTTTGTGTCCCTCCTTGAGCCCTGCAGGGGCTCCCTGATCTAACACCTCTCTGGGCAACCTGTGCCAGTATTTCGCCACTTTCATCATAAAAAATTTCTTCCATATATCTAGTCTAAGTCTCCTCTCTTTTAGTTTAAAACCATTAGTCCTCGGGCTGTCGCCACGTGCCCTGCTAAACAGACTGTTCCCATCTTTCTTATAAGACCCCTTTAAGTGTTAAAAGGCTAAAATAAGGTCTCCCCAGAGCTTTCTGTTCTCCACGATGAACAACCCAACACTCTCCACCTGTTCTCAGAGGGGAAGTGTTCCATCACTCTGATAATTTTTGTGTCCCTCCTTGAGCCCTGCAGGGGCTCCCTGCAGGTCCATGTCTTTTCTGTACTGAGGACTCCAGAGCTGGCTGCAGTACCACAGGTGAGGTTTCTCAGGTGGGAGTAGAGTAGCAGAATCACTTCCTTTGACCTTCTGGCCTCAATTCATTTGATTCAGTCAAGGATACAATTAGCCTTCAGGGCTGTGAGTGCACATTGTCAGCTGATGTCCAGCCTTTCATCCACCAGGACCCCCAACTCCTTCTTCACAGGAGAATTCCTTCTTCATAAGCTTCTCCAGCTTGTCCAAGACTCCCTGGATGGCATTCTGTCCCTCAAGCCTGTCAACCGCACCACTCAGATTGATGTCATCGGCAAACTTGCTGTGGGTCCACTCAATCCCACTGACCATGTTATTTATGAAATTAAGTGTTGCGTATCAAATTACTCGTCTTATTGAGTGTGGGTGTCCTAAGGAGTGAACACACAAATGAAGAAACAGGAGTGGTCTTAAAACCTCTAGTAATCTAAAGAGTTGTAATGCTCTAAAAAATTTCTTGCTTTCCCCAGGTGAAACTGAGACATCTGATCCTTCAGAGTGATCATCTGGTTTTGAAGAGCATATAACTGAACTTGAAAATGTCTCCCTCCAACAGGTGGAAAAAAAATCAGGCTGTGGTAGTTGTTGGGTTGCTTCTCTATCAACAGTTCATATATCTTCCATGATCTTAGGGTCTGAAGAACAAGTCCTATTAAGGAGTGACTGAAGGAACTGAGGTTGTTTAGTTGGAGAAAAGGAAGATTAGTGGAGACATTATCGCTCTCTACAGCTACCTGAAAGAAGTTGTAGGGAGGTGGGTGATTGGTCTATTTTCCAAGTAATATGTGTCAGGACAAGAGGAAATGGCCACAAGTTGTACCAGGGGAGATGTAGGCTGGATATTAGTAAAACTTTTTTCACCAAAAGTGTTGTCATCATTGAAACTGGCTGCCGAGGGAAGTGATGGAGACACCATCCCTGGAGGTATTTAAAAGGCATGTAGACATGGTGCTTAGTTGTGGACTTGGCAGTGTTATATTAACAGTTGGACTCAATGATCTTCAGGATTCTTTCCAACCTAAGTGATTCTATGATCCTATGATCTCCTGTCTCTCTACTTAGATTTATGTGGTGCTTGGTAAGAGCAGGGAACTAATTCATGTGCTTTGCTTTCCTGCACGGTTGCTACTAAATAATGTCAGTGAAAATCCACAGATTCAGTTTCTGATTGAGGTGTTCTTACTTTTGCCTGATCTGCTTTTCTGGTCTCGTAGGCTTTGAGGGGAACAGGTACTTAAGAGACCTAATTAAGTGGAAATGGTAAAGGAATGGGGATTTGAGGCTTGGTTCTTGTTCCATCTGTTTATCTGTTGTTCAGTTATTTAGACAATACTTGATTTTTCTTTTCATAGCCAGCTGACTAATCACAAAACCATGTATGTTTTGAAAGGTTTTGCTGCACTTCTTTAAGTTTGGGAACAGTAGCAATGTCCAAATTACAATTAAGTGCCATAAGTCAGAAATCCATCTGCAAAAAACCTAAGGTTTAAGAAGACACAGTTTTATTTTAGTTTGTCTTTTTTCTCACTGCAGCTACTTCACAGAGGTACAACATATTACAACCAAACCAGGTACAAGTTGAGAGTCTCATAATGCAGCATATGAGCAAATAATTAGACTTAAGTAAAGTTTTTGACTAATTTCGTAATTTAGCCTGCTCTATAGGCCTTGCTCGTTCTTTAGTGCATTCACTGTTTTAAACAATACATAAACTTAAAATGCATAGTTCTCTGCTGCAGAGTCTGTTGTGAACATCTGTACGCAGCATTACCCAATAAATACATATGCCTGTAACAACAGAAATTAACTCTTAGTTATCTATTTGCTAAAATTATTTGGAATGTAGAGTTCACAGTTCTGTGTTGGCTAATTACACAAATAATCCATTCTGAAGATATAAACAACATCATATTTTAAGCAACTTATTAATCTTGTTGATTTATAAAGCTGTCATAATCAGGTGCAACTGATTATGCAAATCAAAATTCAGTTGAAAATGTTGCAAATACATCTAACTACATTTTATTTTTGAATGTGAATGATTTTTAGGAGGTTGGGTCTTTTTGCCACAGACTTTGCTCTAGTCATAGTTCTGTATAATGTGCCTCTTTTCAATCGCTCACCCAAGTGCCTGAAGTAGCTGATCATCCACCTCTGCTCTGCTTTTTACAGGCAACTAATATCGGATGGGCCAATGCTCCTATCCATTCTTCTGCTACTGTATTGTAGTATTAATGTTTTCTCCATTTGAAAAGTGCTATTTTGGCACTGTTTTCCCTTGTAAAATCACCCAGTGAAATTGCCATCAGCACTATAGAGAAAGCCCTTCAATTTGATGTCAATAAGGAGATCATTGCATTGATGAAAGAGGACAGAACATGTTTGTATTCAATACTAACTGGGCTGCATGTGTGAAAAAGCTATGGCAGGTGATACTTGATCAGGGAGTCCAGCCAAGGCTAACAATCATTCCGGCCCCTGGAGTGCAGGCTCAGCGTAAGCTCTTGTTTCAGGAATTCTTTAATGAAATGTTACACAGAACACAGGCTGATCTGGGCAGCCTGACTGCTGTAGGATATCGAACACACAGTCTGCATCCTAGAATTTTTAAATAGGAAAGGCAGAGTGATTAAAGAAAGGTGACAAATGGGCACTTGGATCCAGGGCAACATGATCTTACCACAAAGCATATAAAGTTGTTTTAATATCTTTCTTTGATAAAATAACAGACCCTTTAAAGTGTCTTCAGTCAAGAATTCTGTCACATGTTCTGTGGGAAATCATCAAATAAACCAGAAGAGATAAACAGAAAAGATTAAGGTTATCCCTAATTGGATGAAGAGCTGGCCAAAAGGGAAAGGAAACCAGTAATTTTGGTGAGAGATCACCATACCTGGGAGATAAAAATTACATCATTCCTCAGAAGATAGTTTTTGGACTGGTTTTATCCAAAGTTCTTGCTAGCAATTTTGTCACAAAAGCTAAGAGTGCGCTATTGAAATTTGGTGGTGACATACAATTTGGAGTGCTATTGACACAGAAAAAATGCAGAACAAACTGGATGATACTTCAAACTGGAGTACTAAAAGAAAATAAGGAAATGGGATGAATATAAGAGCACAAAGGTGCCGAACTAGGATTTCTGTTACGAAGTGGAGGAGTGCCACTGGGAGAGTTTAGCGAAATCTTGCTTATCAGTACAGTGTAGCCCATGGATGCTCATTTGTGAAGCTGATCAGATCCATATGCCTGACAGCAGTATTCTTAATTTACTCGCCCTTTATATGTGGACTTTACAAACAGCCTCAACAGTTTTGGAAGGATTATTTGGGGCCAGGTCAGAGTTTACATGATACACCAACCAATGGTACCATGACAGATCACAGAAACAGAAGTTTAAACAAGCCATTCTATCACTATCTATGAGGTCTACCCATGTATTAATTTAGTAACAAATTAACAGAAACAAGAAAAGATGGAGGATAAAAAGCCCTTTTGATTAAGGAGTCACAACTGCAGCCCATCAACCACTTTCCTTTTTATGGTTTATGTTCAAATAAATGCCATCTGTTTGCAATGTCTTTTTCTCCTGTATCTCCTGCTTTGTAATCCTTTATTGGCATTGTAGTGTTTTAACTCAGTCTCTCCTTCCTCTCTTCTTGTGCCAAGGGACCCTCTCTCCAGAGTATCGACTCAATCCAAAGGAGATATTTCCTTAGGTGCTTCCTATTTCCCCCATTCTTTTATTTACCTTCCGTTATTTTAGTTTAGAAGTGAAATGTCAGCAAAGAAGATTTGGATTATCATGTACTCTCCTAAATTGAAATCTTACATGCAAAGTCAAAATTTAAGATCTTTGAGTCAAGAGTTTGGGTTTGCAAAGTCAAGATATAAAAAAAGAATTTTTTTTCCTAAATAACTCCCCATTTATCATATTCCACATAATGTTAATTCTTAGGCATACAGCACTAGTAAGCATGCTGGAGATTTGTTCACTAGCATTTCAACTTTGCAAGAAGTGAAGCTGAACAATTTTTTTTCTAGTTTAGTATCTGTCGAAGACCCAGTAAAATGATCAGGTATGTTGCTTACATTGCCTCTGCCATGAAGGTAGTCATATTTTGTATACATATGAGATAGTAGGTTTGACAGACCTTGAAGAAAGCCCACAGGGTCTTTATGAATGATAAATGTTGGTTTAGGGCTAAAACCTCCAATGAACTCTACTTGCAGGCTTTGTAGTGTGAGCTTTTAAAAGTTGTTTTGTTTCTTTTACAGAATGTATTCAGTGTTGTGTCTGGTGGTAAAAGTAAAATTATAAATGTTGGTGCATATCGGTGCAAGATAGTGACTGGAGAAATTTTGCTTCTTACTACGATGTTTTGTAACTGTTATCTTGGGCTGATCTCTCTCCTTTGAGACTGCAGAGTATAAAATCCTGGGGGAATAAGATCATCAGTCTGGAACACCTTCTTTCAACATAATCCCAAGCTTTATACATAATCCCATTTAGATAGAAGCTTTTATTTTAGGATTCCAGAGCATTTTACTACCAGGAGATAAATCTCATTACACCTGTCAGAAATACTACATCTATTTCATAAATTTTACAAAGGAGAAATGGACAGGGCCAGTGACTTACCTCAAGTGGCTGGTGAATAAATGGGGAAAAAAAAATCAGAAAAAGGAACTAGAGACAATGATCCCTACACCCTGAAGTCAGGCTGAGGTAACAGCAGAGACTGCAATTTTACAGTGACAGCTTCCCAAAACGTGTTTTTAACCAGGTGGATTTTTTCATAAAGAAAATGCAGTTTCTTAGGAAAATCAGATTTTCCATCGAAAAAGTCCACTGTCTCTACACTGAAAATGTTTCAGTCAAAGTTTTTTTTTTAATTGTTTTTTTTTTTTTTTGACCAGAATATTTTTAAGAGAGTGGCAGTTTGACTACCGCATGTCCCTATTTGCCTGTAAGGCCTGCATTTCATGGTCTAATTCTCCCTGCAACACCTGGGCTGACAACAGGGTTCAGGGATGCTCTGTGTCTAACTTCTTTTGGAAGCAGACACAATTGTGTATCATAGGTGACGTGATCTAATTTCTCACAACAGGCATTAACACAACCACTTATGTTACCGTTGTACATTTATGGATTGAAACTCTGTTTTGTTGTTGATGTTTTAGTAGGAAAACTTTGAAATCAAGTTACTTTATTTTAGTCGAAAATTTAAGGAAAAAATCCACCATTGCCAGGAAAGCAGCTACTTTTCTTTCCTGCTCTCCATTGATAAATATCTGCATGTGTCTTTCTGAATGATCATTTTATATATTCTCACATTTTATATTATGCATTATTTATAAGAACTGTACATTTCCAAAAATCCTATATATTACAGTGTAAAGTGTTTTGCTATAATTAGTCTTAGCCTACTCTTTTCTGACATTTTCCATTTAAATCTTTACACATGCGTTATCAGAAAACTCAGATTTATTTTATTCTCCAGCCTCACCACATTTCAGTTTACCCACCAAGACTTCATCACATTTTTTCACTATCTTGTCCTTTTGCTGCAGTTCTGATCTGATTAATCTGACAGAAAAACACATTTAAAGGCTGCTGCCGTGCATCAGGGAGCTCACTTGTGCAAAATTTGACATCTTGACTAGTCTGTCAGGTATCACTCACTTCCAGATTTTTACAGAATTGATTGTTATTGATTTCACAGTGCCACTGACTTTAGGTTCTGGCACCATCTCTCCTTACTAAAAAAAAAAAATAAAAATTCATACTTATTCTTTCTCATCTTTCTCACAGCATATTCCATCTGAGAGAGTCTGATTATGAAACGGATTCATATTACTCAACATAAATGGAGCTTCCTGATTAACTGCTAAATCATGTCAGATACCTGTCACAGGGCTCTCAGCATTGAAGATATTCTCATTCATTTTGCTGGCATGACCTTATTCCTTTCTAAAAGAATATTTCCACCCATAACAGCAATGCAGCATGCTTATCTATTGGGACACTATTGTAAACAGATTTGGACCAACCAGGTCTCTCACTTATGAATGCCTCAAGTATATGATATACGCATATCGGTTGCCATGATATTAAATATTCTTAGATTCTCTATCCAGCCAAATATGCAATATGAATTATACATATTACCTTGACTAATCTCAAGCTCAATGCTAAGATAGAGTTATTTCATCCAAACTGATTACTCCACACGGCTGCATCTATCCTACAACATGCATCTACTCTATAGTGTGTCTCCTCCCCTCGTCTAACCAGGATAGCTATCAGAAAATATTACAGCTCCTTCTATGTTAGGAGTTTTCTTTCAAAGCTTTTCAGAAAACCAGGACAGGTTACAAGTGTGCTGAAGTGCATCTCTTTTTTTCACAAGTCTCTCCTGTATATACTTCATCTCACTTTTATGGCTGTATTGTGATCATTATCACCAAGAGTGAAAGAACAACATTGTGCAGATGTCCACCTGCCTTCCCAAATGCCTGTTGTGGAGATACGTGAGAATAAAGGTACCACTTCCATTTTTAAGAGTAAAAGTCAGTCCATGGATAGTCACAAAATGTTTTACAGAATAAGGCTATAAAACTTATAACAAGACTGTATAAAAATATCACCAGCTCCAGAAGACTATGTCAACATTGTCCTAAGCTGAAAGGAATGTTTCATACTAAAACTAAATAAAGTGGAACAGACCCAGGAAAGCCTAGGCATGGAGAAGAGGAGTCAAGCATGCACTTACTAGTGTATCTCAAGCAGATGTCTCAAAAGGATGAGTGAAAAAAATCTGTGTTCAACCACAGCCTATGAAAAGAAACCATATGCCTTAGTGTCCTAATTCATTCTTTTCCAAGTCATTCCCCACTTTTCCTTTCTGATTAGAAGAAACTGAGGATATTCACATCTTGTTCCAGTGAGGATGCAGTTAGGGTCCTGCACCACAGCAGAGCCTCACCTAGCAGTGCCTTCCCAAAATGCAGAAAAGAGACAGGTTTGCCCTGGTCCTTCAGAGAAAATCTGCTAGAACAGCCAGACTTGCTGTCATTTGATTTTCCATTGTGTTTCACTAAGCAGAAACGTAACCTAAGGAAAAAACCCTACTTTTGTATGCTTGCCAGTGCATTTACATTTAAAATCTGAGTACTGCCTGCTTAGAGATGAATAAAGAATTATTCATTAAAATAAATAATAAAACACAATCTCCAGACCAATACAATTCTCAGAGCTCTCTTGCTTCAACCAGTCTGCAGCCAGTGGGGCATTCTTTTTTTGCAGCACAGCTTTCATGGATAAGAGTTGGGATTCACTTGCACAATTCTTCTTTCAAGTTCGGGTTCCTACTAACAGCCTTTCTCTTCTCAGCACACCTTTCAACTATCCTGAGTCTACAGCACTCACGTTAATGTTTCATGAGTGAAGCACTCCAAGGTAGTCTGTCTGAAAGGCACAATACAGGTGCTGTTGTACTTTACCGTATTATTCAAAAAATGATCAACAGAGGTACTAGCTGGCTGACCTGCCATTGTTAAATGATTGCTGCCAGGGAGCTTTGGGGCCTTTTAAATAAACTATGTGTAATTTCCATAGATACACTGCTATTTAAATAGTGCCTATGACAGACAAGCACATTTGAAAAAAAAAAGGAAAAGGAAGTATGAAGGCTGTTTGAGAGTTCCACAGTCGACATGTCAATGGTGGAGTAGCCTGGGGAAAATGAAGCAAAACTCGTCCATGAGGAGACACTAAATGAACAATACGCATAAACACATGCACAATGATGCAGAGACATAATGAATTGTGCTGGAAAAAAAGAAAGGTGTGGCGTGATTTATGCAAGAAAAATTGGATTGCATACGATATGTTAAGTAAGATTACAGGGCAATTTCAGTATTCATGATTTGCTCTCTAAATATTAGTGGTAGCACATCTTGTCACCATCTATCCATATTTATATATATATATGCAGCATGTCCTTGCATCTTCCAGTAATATACAAGTGCAGAAACAGGATAAAACTGAGCAAATGAAAATGAAGGACATGTCAGGAGAAAAAGTAATCTTAACAGCCAGGTCTGTTAAATTGAACAAGTGTTTCCTTAGGGAAGCAATAAAAACATCACCATTTCAGCCATTTAAAACTGGATCAGACAAATACATAGGGCTACATTCTGCTCTTATTACAAAAATATCATTCCGACTTTGAAACTCTGTATTTTCTTTTGCACTGATACAACCTGAAGCAGACTCTGCATCCTTGGTAAAAATTCATTTTAGCAGGGGATACTAGAGAGAGAGAATATGCAGTCTACCAGGTCTTTTCCATTCTTAATTCCTATGGGAAAAACTTGAGAATGGGTTGAATATCTGAAAAAATACACTGTAACAGATTTGACCACGCATTTATATGATTTAAGTTAATATTCTAAGAATGGCTGGATGCATGTGTGGCGTGGTCTCTTACAATAGCAGAAATATGGCATTTTCAAGTAACATCCCAATTTTCAGTGGGAATTTATACTAATTTGGGTCTTTCTGCACTGGCTTGAATGTTCACTCTAGACTGGCAGTAGACAGTTTACAGTCTGTCTACTGTAGACTGTAGACTGAGGTATTTACAGTCATATTGCTACGTCTGTGGAAAACATTGTCCTAAGACCATGAAATAAATTCCATTTTTTGTTTGTTGGTTGTTTTTTTTCTCTCTCTGTCATGTCTCCCCCCTCCTTCCCCACTCCCCCAAGAATTAGATTCAATATCAATCAAAATTTGTTAGTATGGCTAACTGAAGTGTAGCATCTTGCAATTTTTTTCACAAATACAGTAATGATTTTATTTTTTTTTTAATGTATTGGCTTGCACTCTTCTATAGATAAGATCCTTTATTTATGTAAAACAAACTCACACAGTTTAAGTGAAAAAATTACCTTGCAACTGAATCCAAATTGAATGATATCAGCAGAAAATTTGGTCCATGATATTTTAGGTAACCATCTGGCTAATGACTTTGGTGGTCTCTCAGATAATTGTAACTATCTTTGCTTTGTTATTTAGTGAATATTTGGTTCTTTTCCATGGGTCAGTATGGTATAAGTTTTCTGACTAGGTTCCTGTGTGAATCTCTCTTTTGAGCTTTAGGTACCTCAAGTCTTCGTACACAACATATCTCCAGCTTGTTTTCATTCTGTATTAACTAGGAAAGTTCACCACTGCGTCTGGACACAAAACACCATATACTGGAAATGTAAGTATGTGTTAAGGGTCGAAGGGCCGAAGTACCCACTCCTCGATTTGCCTTAACAAAATCCCTCTGTCCTGATAGAGACAGGAAGGGATTTAATGGGGAAAGGAAGAAATTCACACCTCGGTCTGCTCGGATAACTGAAACAAACTTTTAATAAACAATAAATCCACACATCTATACTCTATTATATATAAGTATACAGTTACAGCCTAAGGGAAAAAAAACTGAGGGAACTGAAAAAAAAGGAAAAGTAGTGAATGTTTACACAAATTGGTCTTTTTCAAGGCCGGAGCTCTGGGCAGCTGGTTCTGGGCAGGCGGCCAAGTGACGAGATAAGAGTGGAAAAAACTGTGGTTCGCTCCGCGATCCCAGCGAGGAGCAGAAAGGTTCTTTCACCGCGGCAGGCTGCTTTGCAGCCGAAGGTAGGGGGCGGGAAGAAAAACCCTGCACGCCCTGCAGATTATGCTGCAGGAGAGCTCAGCTCTCGGCTAGAAGAGC
>NW_010391104.1:19858-26531 GCF_000710305.1 Buceros rhinoceros silvestris | reverse complement strand
GCCTAAATAAATATGTATAATATTATATATAATAATATGTATAATAATATGTATAATAATATGTAAATATAATAAATATGTATCTGTAGCCTAAATAAATATGTATGTGTGACATGTACAAACAGAGATGAGATTAATGAAAAGAAGCATGGTTTTGAGCAGTTTTTTTGTAGCGGAGACATTTACTTTTCAGAGCGTATTTTACACAGAGTTACTAAAAATTAATCTTCTCTTGAGCATTCGTTGACATGGAAGCTTACATATTATCTATTAATATACTCAGTCATAAGTGTATGCTCCAGCACTGACATTGGTACCATGCACTGCACTCGATTTTATAATGCATTGTTGAAATGTTGACTGTGTAATCTTCCAGAAGACCAATGAGAAAATATGCTAACAATAGAAACGTAGATTTGGATGAGGCTTAATTTTGTTTGTTTTCTGGTCTTTGTGGTGGATTTCTGTCCTATGTCTCCCAGTATTATAGAGTACTCTTGAAACAGAGCGGTTTGGATGCTACCGTAGCCTTTTCTGTCTTCCACATGCTTATGGAACGTTAATGTGTGTCGTATACCAATGACTGCCTTACAGGCAGTAGCAAGAACTGAATGTTCCTTTCTAATGTGCTACTGCTATGTTTAAGCTGTTGACTATGCTCTTTCTCCTAAGGATGCTTTATTTAAGTGCTTTGATGAGTGGTATTCGGAAAGGAAAGTTCTAGTGTGGGTCTACAAGGACACTGCATCTTCAAGGACAGAGGATACTGTTATATTTCCATTTTTCTGATGGGCTCCCAGATTGTATGTAAAGAGAGTTCACTTATTATACAAATCACTTTGGATCCAGATTTTTTAATCTCCCACCTTGCCCTGTAATGATGTTGGAAATACTGTCTCTACTTTGTTACCACTAATGTCGTGGTGTGTCGTCTTCTTTCTCCCCTTTGCTGCCTCAGTTTTCTAACCCAGTGGGGTTGGTTGTTGAGTCAAGAGGATGAACCTGGTTGTCTTTCTTCAGAATTGCTCAAGTTCTCCTAGGTGTGGGAAGGCAATGCAGACACCTCTGATCAGGCCTGGTGTGGAGCTTCCTGAATCTGGCAGGCTCTATCTGCTTGAGCTCCTGCCTATTAGAAGCAGTTGTTCTTTTGGCTTATTCTTAAGAATTTAATTAAAAAAAAAAAAAATTCTCTCTATGTATATAATTTTTTCTTTCCTGTAATTATACATGCTATCATCACATGTATGTACAGCCGTAGAGGGAAGTGACAGAAGTATGCTAAATTCATCATGGTGCCGCAGTTTGGTATGTGGATCAAATAAACAGCCTGATGCATCTCAACAAATTGAAAATAGTTATTGAGTGCTTAATAAAGCTTCACTGTTGCTATTGTCTGACCTGCTGAGGAATTATGTAAAGCAGGAAGCTCTCTTTTTAAAAGACCATATAGCATAAAATTTTAATGATAGCTGATGTAATGGGATGTTGTCAGATTCGGGGGAAAGACCAGCATTGTTTCTGTTTAAGTTAACATAATGAATTTTTGTCAAATATATTCATCTTTATTAATTAAAGGATCTTCATATTTTAGTACAAACATCCTGGTATATATTTTGTGAAATTAAGTTCTAAAAGTTCCATAAGTATATTGAATGTTTCAGGCCTTGAATGACAATTTTTTAACCTACAAAATAATCTTCATTATTTTTAGTAATGTCCTCTCACATTTTACTGTGTGAACTTAATCACAACAAACTGCAGTTGTTTTTCTTTAAACAGGGTATGTAAAATATTTCCTACTATTTGTTGTTTTTAAATCACAAAATATGTAATCCCTAAAAAATTATTTTAAGCCATTTGGTACCATGCTATTTAAATAATTCCTTGACCACTGCTCCTAGGGGGATAGTGGCACTATTTGAACAAAGGTGACTTTGGAGAAGTGCTTCATTACACTGAATACAACCAAAGATTTCATGTTATATGACAGTGACACCGAATCTTCCATCTTCCTACATGTCTGTCAATCTGAATTTGCATTGTTAAAGTTATCCATGGTCTGCCAGACCAGACATTTCATCAAAAGACCACCTAATGAATAAGTAAAAATGTAATCAAGTAAAATGAATAATCTTAAAAAGAAAAAAGCAATGAGGCCTTTGTTGTTTTTTTTCATAGGATGTTTTCACAGAGCTTTCAAAGAGGTTTTCATGTTTCTGGGATGCATAGTAATCAAAGAGTTAGTTCAGTGGTTTCAGATATCACTGAACTTCACTTATCTAATATGGAAGATGAACCTACAGATATCTGAGAACATAATTTTTAAAAAAATTTGCAAATGAGCTTGTGATTGAGAATACGTTGTTAAGATTTTTTTTATACTTCCTCTAATAGATTTTTATACCACTGGTTGTAATTTGTGTCCTAAGACAGCACAATATGTATATTCCTGCTAGTCCTCTGCCCTCTCCCTGGCTGGTTTGCACAGTATTGCCATTCATTCTTTTGTTGGTAGCCTATGGAGTTGCATTTAACTGTGTTTTGTGATAAGGATTTATACAGTAGTCAGCTTTTTCACTCTTGTTCACAGAATTCAGCAAGGATGTCTGCACATATGTCCTTTCAGTTTATATGTATAATTTATCTAGTCACTTTTAGCCAGTTTTCTTAGGTAATTTTTCGTTTCTTTAAATGGTTTCCTCATAAATAAATTCCTCCTTCCCTGAAATGTCTATTTTTCTTGTGTCTTGACCAGCTTAGAATATTCTAGATATTTTATTGCTTTGACTTACATGACTTACCATCTGAAAAGACAGATAAATTTTGTTCTTTCCCTCCCTCCTCCATCTTAAATTGGTTCTCTTCCCCACTCCCCACGACTTGCCCACTTACAAAGTTAATTTTAGGGTAGGGTAGGATAGGATAGGATAGGGTTTATAAGCTAGTATTGATCAGCTTGGGAAAGAGACTTTTTGTAATAAAATAGTGAACTTTAGAAGGCCTTCGTATTATTTTCATAACGGGATGAACAAGCCAGTGTATTTCTACACAGAGCTTTACAAATTTCAACGTAATTTGTTCTTTCTGAAAAGTCATGATGAAATGAATTATTAATTGGTATTTTTAGAAGGAAACTTTCAGTCTATCTTCAGGTAAACTAACACAACTTTATTAAGGATTAATACACCATCAATAGTAAATAATTGTAGTGACTAGATTTCTATGGAAGCATACTGGAGGCATGTTTGGACAGCTAAAGGAAGTAAGATTCTACTTTCAGGTGATGATAGTGCTAGTATATATGGAGAAAAGAATAAAGTCTGAATGTTACGCTGTGTGGGTGTACATCTTGGAACATTGTGTCACAAGTGAGTCAACTCTTGTGAAATCACAAAGTAGCTGTATTGCAAGAAAATGAACCAACCAAGAGGATATGTTTAGCAACTGGGCCTGCTTAAACTGTGGAATTTCAACAGCTTCAAGAACAACAAAAATGCAGGGCGGGGGGCAGGAAGGAAAATTAGAGCCACAAAATTTGGTCAGCCTTTTAGCTTAAGAATATCTGTGAAAGCCTACAAGTGTGAGACTGTTTTGATTTCATAAATGTATTACATATAAAAGGTATTTTAAACAGCTGTAACTTCTCACTAGTAGAGAAAAAATGGCTGCCTCATTCTATTAAAAGCAAAGTTGTGACTACTGATAGAATCAAACGGTGCTGGATCTCAAAAGGGAATGCTGAGAAATTGCAGCAAAGCTTCTCAGAGCTTAGCTGCATGCAGATGTGGGGGAGAGGTGGGGTGGAACTCATGCAAATGCAAAGCAAACACAGAGCACCCGGAGAGATGAAGGCGTAGAGCTATTTGCAAACAGCTGATTCACTGAGATGTTTTCTTCCCAAGTACTTAAGGCTAGATTGTCACAACCTTTGCTTATGATGTGGGGGAGTGAAAAGGAAGTTAAAGACTCCTTTATTCCCATGCTCATTTCTGCTTAGATTATGACTCACAGAGATGACAACAGCCAGGGTCTCTTTGTTCACCATTGCTCCTGTAAACAAATGATCAGGGAGAGGGAATGTCATCCTATCTATCCCACCCAAATCCAGTACACTCCTCTGCTCACCAGCTGGAAAGGCGATTCAGTAATAGGGTAAGATACTCGACACCAAAAATTGGAGTGATGTAGTTCTCCACAGAGAGAGTGAAGGAATTGCAAATAAGTTCAGTTCCTGGCCCTTTTCTGTCACAGTACAGTTTTGCCAGACAGCAATCCCTGCTTTAGGTCAATAGTTCTAAGTAACCGATTCATCAACAGAAATGTGAGAAGCTTGCAGTGTTCCATTTACATTATTTCCAAATAAATTGATTTTTCTCTCACTGCCAATGCTTAGGTCCATTTGTTAGCTGATAGAAGGGTACTTAGGGGGAGATTGCTTGGACTAACCATTCTTTATTAATGGGGAGCAATTACATTACTCTTTTTTGCCTTCTTCCACCCCTCCATCTGTAAGGCAGCCTTTGGAAAGGAAACAAGAGATAGAAAAAGCAAAGGCGGGACATTTCTAAAGAGCAAACTGAAGCTCATTCAGTAGTGCTACTTTTCCCTTAACCTCAGTTACTATGGTTGCCTGGCAGAATAGACATTTTAAGTAGCAAGTTACCTTAAGCAAAGCAGCAACTAATGCACAGGAAGTGCCTGAAGAGAGAGTGAGTAATGCCTGGAGCAACGTTAACCCTTTCTGCATGTTTTCTAACATTACTTCTACACAAGCTACTGTCCATGGTGAGAGTCCAGTCTGAGAAAGAATAGCTCAATTTGACACTTAATAAATTAATTTCTTTAATAATCAATTACTATTGATTAATTTTTTTTTAATTTACTGTATTCACATGTATACATTTATCAATCCTCTTTTAATTATGGGATTATCTTTCGGAGAGAGAGAAAAGGTTCTAGAGCAGGAAGATACTAGTCTATTCCTGACAAAGCAATTGCAAATGTGTTTCTTTCTTGCCACTTGTTCTGGATTTCTTCCTTTCTGTCTTTCCCCCTCTCCAGTCTTTCATGGATATTCCGACTAATGTTTCCAGTCACCCTATTCTGATCAGATCTCAAAATCTGTAAATTACATTAAAAAAAATGCTGTTGATAGTTTGAGTGGGTCTGACAGAATTTCACAGCTCAGCTACACCAGCAAACCCTTGAAATGTAGCTGAGTTTTTACTTTTCGGAGGTTTTGTGTCACTGGCACCCACTGTGCCAGTTCTTCCTACCTCCAAGGATAACTGCCTGCATGTGAGGCTGTGTCTTCCTAGCAATACAGATGACTTTTATACTTCTGAATCCTTCCACCCAGTAGTGGAATTCAGACCGTCTGCAAGAGGCCCATAGGATCATTCAGGCCCTGTTTCATGGGAAGGGCTGGGCCGTCTCAGCCAATCCATATCAGGATTACACCTGCCTCTGAGTTTTACCACTTTCTAATTGCCCACAGTTCTTGTTCTCCAGCCTGCTTATTTTTGTTGTCTGAGAGAAACCACTCTCACCTTTGTAATCATTTACTACAATGGTGAAAATAAAATTAAATAAACCTGAAGATCCCACTCTGTGACTGTAAAATAATATGCTTCTCTTAAAGAGTGTAAACTTAAACAAAATAGAGATTAAAGTGTCAGGAAAGGAAAGAAAACAATAGATAAATAAGTGAAATTACTAAGAACCTGAAGTAGATGAATTAGGAGGAAAGACTATAAAGATCAAGACGCTACACATTGCACTTCATACTGAAGAAGGCTGGTGGTAAGGAAGGAGTAGAGGAAAAGTATGAAGGTGGTGGATAATGTAATTAAAGCATAGAGGTAGAGATTCAGACAACACAGTTTCTCCCAAGTTTTCTTTCCCACTTATTTATTACTGTATATTTCTAATCTGTGACTGAATTTCTCTACACTGTTCTCTGTTATTTAAATATGAAAGTGGTCTTTTAGGCTCTTCAGTTTTTTATCTCTGCATCTTTTGATTCTCTCTTTCAGACCAAATTTTGAAATGGGGCCTAGGTGAAGGCTAACTGATGCTGATAGAGTGGGGGGGTACGTAAGGCAAATGTGCATGTTACTGATGCCCACTATATATGGAGGAAAATTCAATATTGTGTAATTCCTTTCGTAAAATATATTCCTTTCCTACTTACCTTTCACTTGTCATTTTAAATTGCAGGTTGTTATGGTCAATATCTGTGTCTGTCAGAGTGCCTGCAATGGCTAGAATAACTTGCTCTCCAGCATGTTTGCGTATGGAAGCAAGCATTATGAAGTACAATAGATGTGAACGATAAGAGTACTAAAGAGTGGTAAGAAACAATTACATGAAGAATGTTCATGAGGAAACAAACATTGTAGTCAGTGGATGTCGTGAGAGTTAGGACCCTGGTACCGACACACACTTCAGTTGTTCAGAACAAGAGGCTTTTATTCTTAGAAAATAACCTCTTTATATACACAGGCTGGTACATATGTCTTTCTGTGATTGGTCACAAGTTTCTTTACCTGCCCAGAGACGAACTGACCCACCAATTAACCATTGACCCTGCCTTTGTGAACACACCTCCTGTCCACGCGCCCAGCGCATGGCTGGCTTGTGCCTAGCGTGTGCTTTGCTAGTGGCTCACTGG
>NW_010391104.1:1364-19793 GCF_000710305.1 Buceros rhinoceros silvestris | reverse complement strand
CCCAGACCCACCAATTAACCCCTGCCCCCTCCTTTCTTCCCCCCAGGTAACACCCCTCCTCCCATACACGCGATCGACCTGTGCTTGACCCATGCTTTGTTTGTTTATCGGTGGCTGCTCTGTAGTTTTCCATTCCTTTTAAGGGTCTGGCTTTACGGAGCCTAGCCCCATAGTAACAAGTGGCAGAATAATTTGCTAGATATTATTGTGGACACTGAAAATGGTTTAATGGAAGTTGTTATGGAAAAACATAGATAATTCCCTGAGAAGGATTTTTGGGCACTGACAGCAACAGGAGGCATGAAGAATTTGAAATAGAATTTGAGTAACAGACGAGTACTATTGATATTTGAGTAGGCTGACGAGAACAGAAGATTTCAGACTTAGACTCTGCTCTTGTTATTGGAGGTTTATGATTTATATAGTGTTCCTTTAGCAGTGGCTTCAGAAACAGCTGTGACTGTATGTTGTGTAAAATGAGCTTTTTTTTTTGCTTACACAGAATTTTTTCCCTTGTAACACATGCAATATATCTCATTTTCTTCCTGTGTATATATACATGTCCACGTACATAAATATGCAGCCTAGAAATGCAGAAAGAGTATGCTATGAATGTACATCAGGATGTGCTTAATGAAAAAGCCAATGATCAACTTCCCATAAATGAATACATAGTTTCATTCAGAAAAGCTTAAATAGAATCCTGAAAACAGCTAATAGCAAACTTGCTTTTCTGCAAAATAGTAGGCTTCTCTCACCCTGCACACCACATTCGGAGCAACTTGAGTTTGGTTACCTTACATAGCACCTCAGATGGAAAAGTGCAAACTTGTACCCTGTCAGCCTACAAACAGGGAAGCTACATGATCTGTTGCCCCTGGACAGATGCTTCTAATGGCGTGAGGTTGGGAAATCTAGTATTATCCATGAAAGCACTGGTTAAATCTTCAGAATCTATTTCCTTCAGAATCTGGTAAAATCTGGTTTTCCCATTTCTTTTCACTTACTCTCTTTTTTAACTTCTATATGATTTGGATCAAAATCCATCTTCAAAAAAGGAAGAAAATACTGAAGTTCTGGGGAAGCTCTGCTTTTCATTAAATTCTTTTAATGGTTATATTTAGCAAACTAGTTTCTGGAATCTTTTTATCTTATCTGTATTGACTTAATAGTAGTTTACTCAGTAGCAATTCTGTGAAGTTAAATGAGTCTACCTCTGGATTTTAAAGCACTTGACAAAGCAGAATCATTGTCTCATTATTGGTCTCAGTACAAAAGGGTCTTCATCCGGCTGCAAAGAACATGTCTTTCGATAATATAGTTAGAGATCACTGAAAGGGACAAGCAGCATTATCTTCAGTCAAGCCTGAGCAGCAAAAGACCCTGTAAAATGTCGGTTTCTTCCTTCAGAGCCGAGGCTGGTTTTCAAAGTGGATGTAAGCGACAAATCTGTTTCCAAGATTTTTGATGAAACTTTTGGGTTGGTTGCAGCTGATGCTTTGGAGACAGATCTAGAGTAAGATTCACAAAAGGCCAAATGAGCCCCTATGGGGTATTTTTTCTGTGTTCCTGTACAGAGAGAGCTTTGAGGGAACAAAATTGTGCAGTTTGTCCTTCTATATTCTGCTTTTGTTATTTCTATTTTTAAATATGTAGAATAATAAGAAATTTTCCAGTTCCTCTCTTTGTTTCTTCATAGAACCCACTAAAATTGTCTCAGCCCACCACACTTGCAGTAAGTCCTAACAAAAATAACTTACTATTTTAATATTTGTGAGTTACCTGTCTCTGCGTTGTCAGTCCTGAGATGAAAGAATAAAGGAAGCTCAAACTTGCTCTAGGGTTAACACTATTTCAGATCCTTCTGGAAACTGTTTGCTTTTCTTATTGCTCTGTACTCTGCCTCTGGGCTCTTTCCCATCCCCCACCTCCACCTTCCTTTTTTTAAAATTCAGGACACTCTGCCAAGAGGCTCAATTACTAATGTCTTCACCTTTTCTTTTTCAGAGTAGAAAATAATGGAATTCTTTAAATTTGATAAATTTCACTACAATATATGGCCCTCCTGAATACCAGGCTTTCTTTGGTACAACATTTGAGCTCTGCAATTCCTCCGGGTTCCTAGCTGTTGGCATCCACCTATGCTTTTCAGACTTGCTTATGGTTGTTTCATGGTGCTACTTGCTGATTTAGGACATTATTTGGATCTCTCATAGGATGTTAGACCAGTCATTTTCCTTTCCTATGTAAAGTCCAGAAGCATAATGAAAGCAATTACGTAGTGTCCACAATAATTAATCTGTTTACAATGTGTAGATTGAGCCAATTTCTGTTAGCTGTCTTACCAGATCATATAACAACGCCCTAGTCGCAACATTTTGCTGAAAAGTGTAATAATAATAATAATTAAAAGAACCCAAAAAAACAAACAACACCCCCACCCCAAGTTAGGGCTCATCTGAAAAAGCCAATACAGTGCTATCAAAGTGACATGTAATTTGCATGCTCTTAAATAAGTACAAACTAAACTGATTGCAAAATGATTTTTAAAAATAAACTGACATACTCAATATTTTTAGCTGAGGAATTGAGGAAAACATCATGTTTTGTGTGAGATGGGGGGTAGTTTTTTTCAGCGTATATGCTCTTGCTGATGAATTTGAATTCCTTTGTCTTGCAAAAACTGACTTCAAAACATAACTGAACTGTTGAAAATGCTTAGAGGCAATCTTGCCCAGTTTCTTAGTTAGGTAAATAAATTATTGAGTTTTCTACACATGGAGTTTGAAACTTTAGACAAAGGCTTTCACACTCTCACCTGCTTTCTTTTCAATGTATGTGCTTTATAAATAATGTCAATTAATAATCAACTTCCATCATTTTCTGGGTCAGAACATTGCGTGTCATTGATTTCCCGGCAGGGGTCTATATCTACATTACATGACACATGCTGAGACCTAGATATTGCTTAGTAACAGTAATCTCTGAATGGTATAACATAAGAAAAAATGAAGTAGGATCAGAGAGGAAGAATTTACACATGGAGAGTGAGGAAAAATATTAATCAAACTGTTATATATCTAAGGCATCTACTTTTGGCCTCTTTGGTTGTTTTGCTTCAGGAAGTAATATGCTAGAAATTTTCTTGGTATCTGTGAAAATCTTTCTAGAAACAATTTTCAGTTCTTAATCTCTTCATAAGAAATGAGCAATGGTACAATCTAGACAGTAAAGGTTCAAGTCTCAAGGGGTTTGCTACGCAGTTTTCAAAATAAAGCAACCATCTAATTTCAAATACTCTTACTTAATGATCCTCTCTTGATAGAACAAATCAGGCTTTCTGTGTTCATCTCTTGAAATTGCATCTCCTCTGTCCCTGGAAGGGTTTGTTTTAGGAAAGAAGAAGGGAAACTACATTGGAAAATGAGATGAGATGAGATGAGATATATCTGTGGATAATCATGTTTTGTAGAGAATGTGTGCTTTTCTAGTAAGACCTGAGTGAGGGGATGTGTAGGTGACCATCACAAAACCAGCATGGTGTTATGGCTATACTTGACTCTTTCTCCAAGTTCCTTTGCAGGCTTCTTCTGGCATCTCACTCTACATACTATCTAGCAATTCACTCCATTTGCATGCAGATTCAGTTTAAAACACCAAATACCACCCAAAATGGGAGTTTGGAGGCAGCTACAGTTTTCTTATGTCTGTGCTGTACCACTATCCTTTCACACTCTGAATATTTGCCTATTTTTCTTCAAACTACATTCTCCTAGGGCAAAATATGATACTTTTAATACTTTAAATTCTATGTTGCAAGGCTAGAAAATTACTTTTATATCAAATGAGTACCTACACTGTGATGAGAGTTACCAGGGTCCTCACAAAGGAGAGGTATTACTGTTTGCCATAAACTATTGAGCTGGAAGCATCATAAAACTGCTATCTGATGTAAACTTTTATAAATCCTATTTTTCTTCTCTCTCTTACATCTTCAAATGGTACTGCATCTTACCTACTTTTAAGCAAAACTAAACTGGAATAAAGGAGAGACAACAATGATACCTGTCACTAACCCATTTAATTATTCTTACAGTTCTTTTCTGTCCTGTGCCTTTTGGGATCACTTCAGTCTGAAAAATCTCAGGTCATAAAATTATTTAAAAATAACTGTCTTGAATTTCCTTTTTGTGTTTTCTCTTGGCAGAATCAAAAGTTATTTTGTTAGTATCTCAACTGCAAGTTTTAAAAAAATATTATCCAGATTCCTGGTAATAGGAGCATATAGAAAGTAGTTGGAACACTTTGAAAACATTTGAACATGGTTATAACTGTCATAAATATTTCTGTTAAAAGTGCTACTTCATATTTTCCAAAATGTCTCCTGGTTTCATTATTTGTGCAGTACTTTGAGTAGTGATACAGCCCCAGCTGACCATTTATCTTTCCTTAATCAGGCACCAGATCAGAAGTCTGATCAGAACTGTTGCTATTTTACAAGCATCTGCTATTTTCATGATTGCTTCTTACTTTTCATCTGCACTTTGGTACAAGGATTTAATTAAAGTAGTTAAAATAACAGACAACAGATGCAATACACTCAACTACAAGTCAGCACTTTGAGATTCCTCTGTGGATGAACAGAAATTAAAACAATTAGGTTTCTATAATTTATTTCAATTACTTTGTGTACCAAGTTTAGTTAATCACTGTTGCCTTGCACCTTTTCAATAGCTAATAGCATGGGAATTCTCAGCAGTTACCTACAGCCTTTGCAAAAGATATTTTGGAGACGTGAAATTCCTGCCCTTTTCTAATTTGCTGCTGACAATGTTTCTTCCATTTCTGTTTTGTTACATTCAATAATCTACAATGTTATGCTCTTGCATGAGTTATCAGCAGCAGAGGTGGAGATTGGAACCTGTAAAGCTTATATATTGTCATGGCAAGCTCATCAATCTCAAGTGTGCTCCACAGTGAATGAAGTGTGACTTGCATAATTCCCTGGGAGAGCAAACTGCTATGTTTTGATTGTTTCAATTACAAGAAACTAACTGTGGCTGAGTATGTCTTAAATCTTCACCTGTTTTCTTAAACGATAGGATTTTGTATTTGTAGAAAAGAGTGTGCATATGAAAAAGGGAAAGCGAAATCGAGATTTTATTTTTCCCCTAGAAAGTGTAATTAGAATTAAATATATGCTAGTTGATTAGCTTGTGCTGACCATAATGTCATTTGCTGGCTTGCTGGCTTGCTGCCTGATGGACTTCATCAGTCAGCAGAATAGTCAAGTAAAATAGGATGCAAATGAGGGAATAGATTTATTTGATAATTCTTCCCTAATATACCTTCCCCTCCCTCTCCCCAGTGTTCACAAATACTAGGTCTCTATTGATTTTTCTTTTAGTTAACCATATGTTCTTCCTCTGTTTCTCTGCATAACAATTTATACTACTGTTCCAGTTTCTGTATGAGGCTGTATTTTAACTTTAACCTCTCTCCTGGTTGTGCTTTGCCATGAACAATCTCTCCAAAAGGCAAATGCAAACTAATTTAAAAGACCTCAGAACTCCACTGTATTATACTAAGGTTGAGTCAATGAATAGAAATGTAATAGAGAAACCACAATAACAGTAATGAGTCTGGGACAGAGAACATTATTTTGACCTCAAGAACATTGAAAACTAGCTGTGATGCATAAACTGAAACAAAAAATATGATACAATTCATCATCACAGTATCACTAAGGAAAAACATGAAAATTAATTGTGGCCTAAAGTAAGTATCGTATCGTTGAGAATACCAAAATACTGTTTTCACAAAGCTGAATGATATTTTTTCCCCTAGAACGAAACCACTCTTTCAGCAAAAGTATCTACTGGCTGTATGGTATGCCTTGAAGGTCTGACAAAAGAAAGTGCTCGGGCATGGTAGATGGCAGGTTAATACATGTTTGCAGTTGATTTATTGCTTTTTTCAAGTGTCTGGTAAGGTATCTTAGTTGGTATTTTATAGGAGAGAAAGGGAGCTATTTGTGACAGAAGAAGGTAAACTTCATGTGGCCTCGAAAATCCCTATGCAGATTAGCACAGGTGTCTTTGCTGGAACTGGTGAAGTTTTAAAAACCCGTAATCCCCATTCTAAAAAGGCAAAAATACTGTTTTCCTTATTGTTGCTGCCTGGTTGTGTTAAACAGAAGATGTGCAATTGAATGCCCAACTTGCTTTTATAGGGTGGTTATAAACTTGATGCTAAAACGATGGTCACCTTTCCACACTTACCTTTTTTTGTTTAGCTTTTCTAGTTGCTGTGCCATACTTAAAATGAGCTCCTGGATGCTGGCTTTTAGTCAAGTGCAGTCTCAGACAAAGAAGTCTAAATAGTGGGAGAACATGCAGCTGCTAAAGGAAAGATGTAGAACAGATAACGTTGTCTAAACCAATGTTAATGGTGTCTGTCCATGCATTACCACCTAACCCCCCACCTGCCCACTCCATTCATTCTGGGTCCTTAAAGTAAACAATTATGTTACAGAAGTGGTTTTGGAGCTAAAATGATCAAAGGAGGGAAGTGTGCAGTTTGCCTTAGTTGCCTGAGGTGGAGGGGAAAAGTTTGGGTGTTAAAACTCAGAGGAATAGCTAATAAAAACTTGCTTATATGAATCTCAGCAAAGCAATGTTTTTGTGTGCTTCCCTATGCAGCAGTCTATCACAGATGACCAGTACTGTTAAAACCCAAAATCTACTTCTGATATAAGGATTCCTTTCTTGGTGCTATAGAAACAAAAGAACATTCATGACATCACCAAGGCAACACAGAAATAACTATATAAGCATCCTTTCATTATGGGTGTGAGAAACTCTGAAATTATAGACTGGGCAGTACCAGTAGCAGATGTCTTTGAAGATGCATGTTGTTTAGTTCATGGTCAGAGGGTTACAAGGCTGCCACATGGGATGATTGTGCAGGAGAGACTTTAATTTGTTGACTAGGTTAGTAAACAGGAGCAGAGAAGGACAAAGACTCAAACAACAAGCTGTATTTCTAACCGTTTCTCTCACCCATGAGGTGCAAGTTTTTCAAAGTACCAGAACATAATCTAGGAATGCGTATCTTCAGCAAAGCCAGTAAAGGTAAGATACATGTCTTAATATAAAGACTTAAATTCAATAAGGAGAAGCGTGGAGGAAGATGAAATTAGGATTTCCTACTGAAACATAAATACAAAATCAACTGTAAAAAGAGTTACTTATACAAAAAACAAAAATCTAAACAATAAAAATTTCATTTATAAGCTTAGGACATCTGGAATTGAGGCTGTTTATTGATATTTCTCTGCTGGAGTAAGAAAGTGGAATTTTCCCCATAGCTGTATAAAGTTTTTAGGTAACCTTCCCTCAACATTTTTAACTGTGCATAAATGGATACATGATATTTTCTAAGACTTTCATTTCTAGAAACTTGCATACTATTGCTAAGGAAGTCTGAAATTTTGGAAAAGGACGATTTTTTTAGTTATGGGGATGAGTTTCTATAGTGCCAGTTTCATGGCAGGTGGAAATTTTGTCAATGTAGGCAATACTTCTATGGACAGAGATAAGCAACTTATCTTGTGCTCTGCAATAAGGCACTATGAATTTGTGTCCGGATCTTGCACGTTTTAATCTCTCAAACCTATCCAAATGGCTAACAATCTAGCTTCTCTCCAGCTCTCTCCACAGCACACTGATTTTTTTTTAATATGTGTTTTAAAACAACAACTCTCCAGGGGGAAAAAAATGATATTACTGTATGAAATGGGTTCAATGGATGTAAATAGGATTAAATTTTTAAGCACCTTTATTTATTAGTTGTGAGAAATGTTATGTTAGCAGTTAATTGCCTGATTCTGAGATGAACATAGCACGATTAGGAGATGTTCCTACCCACATGTTGAGTTGTACCACTCTTTATGTCTCTGCGGCACTCCGTGTAGGGCCATAAATCTGCTCCTTGATGCTCATTCAGTGATCCTGGAGACTCAGAGCCCAAGCACTAGATTTGTGTTTTAAGAGCTGCAGAAAATTTTATAAGCGGACACAGGGAGTCTGGATTCTGTTGAAGTTCAGCAACAGGCACCTCTGTACATATGCCTACAGTCACAATTTTTTTTTATGCTGTTTCAATTTCAAGATACTAGCCATAGTACCTTGTATTTTTTTCATGTAATACTTCTGAGTTTAAAGATCTGTGTATGACCAATGAGATTTGTGGCATGATGAAGAATGGAAGGCAGTGAGGAGGAAGTCTAGGATTTGAAGTGATTTCACAATTTAGGTGAAGAGGCTTATCTTTTGGCATTGTTACGCCATTTTTATACAGATTATTTTAGGGGAAAACAAATTAAATAATTGAATTTGACTGTTTTGAAATTAAATAGCTTATGGAAGTTTTGTGGAAGATGCTTAGAGTAAATACTGTTTGCTCTTTGAAGCAAAGGGATACTGAATTTGAACGTGTACAAGATGGACAGTCATGGTCCCATAATTTGGGTCTCATTTTACTTTCTTTTTTTAAGCAGAATAAGAATCTAGGATGAAAGTGGCAACAGTATAACCCCAATTCTATTCCTTCTTCAGAGCAAGCTTACCATTTCTAAGATTTTTGGTATTTGCAGGAAGGAATTTATTGTGGCAGTTATTTGAGAATTTGCTTTTGGAGCAGGTCTTCCTCATGTCCTGCACTTTTGCAGGTCTTAGGATAAATTGCTGATATGCCATTGCCATTCATATGCTGCACCTCTCCCTGCTTGACTACCTTTTATTAAAGGTGACAGGTAATGCAGTCTGAAAATAATTGAGACCTTCTGTTGACTCAGGAGGGCACTTCAGCCGTCATGAAAATGAAAGCTCTTGAAGTTTAGCTGCATTTTCTTTTTATTTGTTCCATTATTTAATTAATGTGAACTCTGGAAGTGGACAAAAAAGTTCCCATTTTCACAGTGACATATGGTGAAAAACACATTTCGGCTTTCCTCCTTTTTCTTTTTATTAAGACTCAAGCATATAAAATAACTAGAAAATAATCTGGAAATGGCAAGCTACTTTTAGAGAAGACAACATTGAATGAGAAGTGGTATGTATCTGTGTTTATATGAATTTTAAATATTATAGAAAGAAATATTTATCAGTTGAGTGGCACTGTTACAATTACCTATGAGAAACTGCAGCAACAGTTAGATTTTTATAAACTCTATGCTAGGCTGAATAGATAGGACTATTAATCTTTCCCCTTTCACTGCTGGGATGAAAAGTATAAGGATGTTATTGCTTGTGTAGGAAATGGATGGTCAGTAACTCTTGAACCTCTTGTGGTCTGCAAAAGCTTACTAAAGAGACAAGTTTAAATTGTAGTTTGATTCTGACAGTTTTTTCAGTGATGTTAAATGACTCATGAAACAGCATGGATTTAAGCCTGCTGCGTGCACTGCATGGATTGCAGTTGATTATGTACTTTTAATATAATACTTTTATTATACAAATACTATTATGAGACAATTTAATATAAATATGCTTTTGTTAACTCTTGAGTCTTACTCTTTTGCCTCATAAATATGAATCTGTATAGGTCTAAAGAAGGCTTCCATGAGAAATCTGTTACTGCGGCTCACATTTTGGATTTAAGTCTACTGACATAATTTTCAATCAAAAGACCACTTTGGAGGAGTAGCCATATGCCAATTAAAACTGTATTATTCTTTAACTCTGTATAAGGCTTAGGCTGGCCGGTGGTATTCAGTTAAAGGTTTCACACAGAGCTGTCAGATAGCTGAGGAGTTTTTGTCCACCTGAAATTTGAGAAAGACTTGGTTTAAAACCTGAACACAGCATATTTTTGGGGTAGTACAATCTGCTCTCTTGGATTGTCTTCTCCAAAGCACAATCAAGAATTTATAAAGGATTAGGAACACAAATGAGTGACAAAAATGGAAAATACATGTTTGTAATATATTTACATTTTTTTATTGGTAAATTTATACTGCAACTTGAAAACAAAGTGTATTTTAAACAGACTCTATTCAGAGTAGAAATTGGCAAAGAAATGTACAATTGTCATAATATACAGATAATATAAAAGTTCCTATAAATCATGCAGAGTTCATGCGGAATGCACGTGTTACTAATTTTATTCCTACAGAATAAATTAAGATATGTTAAAGTACATAAAAAGGCAGAATCATATCCCTACTCATTGTTATATTCTACTTCATTGTCATGTCTGACAAATAGATCTGTCCAATGCATATTTTTTTGTTCTAATGTACAATTAGAAAAAAAAAAAAAGAGTTTTGCTTGTTGTACCTAAAAGTTTGTCCCTTAGGAATTGCTCTTTTATGCTGTTTTGAAAAGGTTATTACTGGCTTCCTGTCATTTAGGGTGGGAGCAATATGGTGTCTGACAGGTCACTGAACTTGTGTAACAGGAGAAAAAATAAATATGGAGTTAAAAAGAAAATAATATTAAAATGCATCTCTATTTTGCAATAGAGTGCTCTAAGTTACTCTCTTTTTTCCTTGATTAATTTTCTAGATAAGAAATAATAATCTGGTCAGACTTTACTGAAACATTTGTTGTGACATCCCATATATGTTGATTAGTTAATGTGGAGAAGGCAGTGATCAGTTTAAGAATTGCAAGTTGGACAAAGAATTATTTAAAGGACAGGCAAAAGGTTCTCTTAGAGTGGTATCTATAAAGTTGGTGGGAGGTACAAGATTTCCTGTGTGGTTTGGTTGCGTTGATTTAAGTCAGGAGGCATCATCGATAAATGGAAGAGTATGATGGTCTCCTATGAAGACATTAGTGGCTTAGAGGACTAGCTGAAATAGGAAGAAATTTATAACTTGAAATAAAAAGTCAAGCACCTATGGGAACTTAATAACAAGTATTTCTGTGATAAGCTGGAGGCTTAAAAACTTCAAAGGACAGAAGGACAAGACAGATCCCAGTCTCTTTGGTCACAGTTAACAATGTGAGGTTGCTGTGAAAAAGAAAAATGGAATTCTAGAAACTTTTTCCACTAGTGAAATGAATACTGTTGTCTTGTATAATGGAAACACATCCAGCATGAATGTAATATAGATTTCTCATTACTCAAGTCTGAGAAAAGTTTATTTATGCTGCGAGAAGTATGATGTGGACCAGTAATATGATGTCATGCTGCTGAATCTTCTTACAGAGAAGATTAAAAGTAATAACAATGGAGAAATAAAGTTTAGGAACCAGGAAGGATTAGGATCTCTGTTAAACTGAAAAAAGGATCAGTATAAAAACAAAAAGAATGTCCAGGAAATAGTGCTGTGCCAAGATACATTACATCAGATTGTGATGCTCTTCTCCTTCCTTTGCTAGAAAGAGCAAAAAGGGCAGTGTGGCTGTTGCTGCTGTAACTGCAAGTGTCCTGCCTGACAGAAGCTTCTGATACTCACTGGATCACTGCACCATATTGCACTGCAATGCTATCATTCAGGATGCAACAGCTATTTCAGGCTAAATTCAATTTTAGGAAAAAGGCTGAAAATAGGAAAGATGTGGGATAAATCGAAACATAGCAGTTCTGTATGTTGTTTACCATCAGATTCTTTAGGCATTGTAGTCAAATGCAGCACAAAATGCCATACTGAGTCCCATTTTCCTGTTTGTGGCACATTCTAATGGTCTCTGAGCAGGATCTGTGGTATCAATCACCACTTTTTCACCTGAAACATTAATAGTAGAATGGCATAGCAATGTGTTACTGTGGATCACTCTTGATATGTAGGAACATGTTTGATAGTGAATGTTAAGCAGTTTATTCTGCTCCTCTATCAAATCCTTTTCTAAAATCAGTGAAACAGATTCTGTACTATTTTATCAGTTTTATGCTGATACACTTTCCTACAACTTTACAGTTCTCTTTGTTCTGAGGTCAGAATCTTATAGCTACTAATTTCAACTGTGCCAAGAATCAAGGGTCTGCATAATGACAGTTATTTTACACACACACAGATGAAACTGGTGGATCAGCCAACTTATGTCAGTACAACCACTAGTGATTTTTCTCAATGACATTAGTAGTACTTCTTAGTACTAGCATTGTTAGACCAGAGTTTTTTAAAAACAAACACAAATATTCAGGTTCAGCATGCAAAATATTTATAACAAAATTAACTGCTATTTATGTATTTTGTACTTAATCTGACTTACATACTTGTTATGTAGCAGAATGACTGTAAAGAGGCTAACACTGTCCTACAGAGTTTATAAAGTAATTTTAGCATAACACAATGGATGGGAGTAAGAAATAATAAGAAGAAAGGATAAACACATAAACATGTACAAGAAGTGTAGTTTTTATGATTAGGTTCCAAACTTAGAGGGTATCTTTCCCACAAGTAACATTTTTACCCTGATGTTTTTGGGGGAATATCTCAGGAAATTTAAAGCTAAACAAAAGCACTAAGAAACCTTTACATATTACAATGAAAGTCTTGCAGTTTATGAGCTGTGATCCAAAATTCACTTTCAATGAATTTGTGAGGCTTTATTTCTAAAAATGTTAGTTTTTGTTGGACCTGAATATAATTTTAGGAAGTGAGCTGGTATAGAGATCTTGAGAATTTTTTCAAAGAGACATCTTTAACTGTATATTTGCAGGCTGGATTTTGCTTCAGACTTTTTATTAGTTAGTCTGATGTTAGCTAACTCTCATATTTCTGTCACATCTCTGACTGATGGGACAGTGGGCATTTGCTTCTTAAGGTACTGGTGCAAAGAAATACATATGTGCTAAAGTCCCATCACCATTGTCAGTCCATTGTATTTCAAAATTACTGCCCAGGATAACATAATACCTTAAATTTAGGTTTAAGGCAATCCAATGGGTCAGGATGAGTAAATTTTGGTTTCCTGTATCCATTACTGAGTGTTTCAGTGTTTGTAGCTGCCAGTACATCTTTTCCTAATCTGCTGTTACACTTAACCTAGAAAAGCTGTTTTAACATTGTGACAATGTGTCTTGTTATGACTTTAGAATAAATGTTTCATAAGAATAAGAAGCTATGTTCAACTTTTCTTTGAATTTCTGAAATATCCTGGATCCAGCTTTAAGCCTACCCAGTACAAGAGGGATGAGGACAAACGGGAGATCATCCAGCAGAAGAAGAGCCACCTTCTTCTGTGGTCAGGGGCTGGAGCAAATGACATTCAAAGGGGAGATCGAGGAGGATGGGCTGGTTTGGCCTGGATCAGAGAAGGCTCAGGTGTTGGGGGAACTAATTTCAGTCTTCCATGACCTAGAGGGTGGTTGTAGAGAAGACAGAGACAGAATCTTCACAGAGGTGCAAAGTGAAAGGTCAAGAGGCCGCAATCATAAATTGCACCAAGGGATAACTTGTTGGGCAAAGGGGAGAAATTCTTCCCGTGACGGTGGTCCACCATTGGCAAGGGTTGTGCGTAGAGGCTGGGGAATCTCTAGAGTTCTGAAACTCAGAACACACAGGGAAATCCAGTCAGGCTAGAAATGCATACTATTCCTGATCTCAGGTTAATCTGAAAATCTTAAACAAGCTCTTCCGTAGAAGTTCATATTTGAATTTCTAATCCCAGATGAAACTGTAAAATGAAATAATATTTTCAGTTGCTATAGGCAAGCTTTCCACATCATCCTTACTTTATTTCAAGTCATTCATTATTATTTATCAATGCATGGTAACAGTTCCTCCTCCAAGTAATGCTTTGGAAGATAAGCCCAATCTGAAGCTCAGACTTTAAAACTGTTCCACATCCTCTATAGATGAACCTGATTTTTGAGTCTTAAAATGGTACTTTCTCACTGTAGATGGAAAAAACATGAAGGCAACTACCTTAATTATCAGAGAAGTTTGTATCTGCTTCTGGATCTGAACCCTGTAGTTTAGCTCTATCATTATTTAAATGCTTTGGAGAGGTCATGTTTTGGAGCTGCTTTAGAGTAAAATTTTTCACAGTGAAGTTTTCCATAATAAGTTGTTAGCACTAGAAGAGAATTACACATTATTAGTCTAGAAAAGAAATTTTATAACTAAATAATGAATTTCTTTCATCTCACTGAATATTCAAAGAACTGGGGTCGTTAAATTGAATCATAGTAGAGCTTTTATCTAGGTTTCTGGTAAAGTCTTTATCACACCTGTCAGAAACTTCGCTCTGATTCTTCGCCAGACTGGTGAAAAATGTTAACAGCGTGCTGCAGCTAGCAGTGGTCTGTTTCTATCACCTACTTCTTTGAACCAGCAGTTACACAAAAGGACTGCGCTGAAATCTGTTTGATAATCATCCATGATGTTTTCAGCATAACAGACAAGAGGTGGGATTGTGTCCACATGATTCACATTAAAATACTACTACTTTAATAGGTGTTCCATGACATCTTAACTGCTTTAATTGCCTTAACTATCTCAACTTTACCCATTTACTGTTTTTCTGACATTGTCTTAGTTGCCTTATTCTTGGAAAATCAGAGGCATGAAAACAGGATATTGGGTTTTGTCCATATTGATGTCTAGAGTCAATATAATTTTATTTGTGAGTAGATGCTTCAGTTACTGGCCTTGTCATCACTTCTTACTGTAATTATTTGCAATTCACTTCATATTGCCCTTCTGCACAACTTGATTTTTTTTAAAAAAAGACCTGAACACAGATATTTGTAAGCAATGCTGCAGACAGTGTTCATAAGGCAACTACCAATTAGATTACGTCAAATTCCTTCTTTTTGTCAGCAAGTATCAGGTCTCTGTGGTGTGATCCTATATAACCCTGTGTTATGATTAGAATATTATTCTAGCCAGGGGACAACATCAAAGATATTGACTGAATCTTGCAAACTCAGGTCTGTGACAATAACATGATTATATCTTATAGCACCTTCTATTTGTGTATACAGAACTGTTTCATAGTAATGCTTAACAGCAATAGTTAAAATGTGTAGTATGCTTTGCAGACTTCTCTGTCAATTTTTTATTTACCATCACCAATTTTTTGCTTCAAGCTGTACTCCATCTTCAAGCTGTACTCCATAAGGGGTTTGTGACTCGAATCAAATTTGGTTTCTCTTAACATGACATTTTAAAACTATTTGGAACACAGGTTCATTAATGCATATTGTAGGAAATCAGTAGTGGTAATATAAGTAGGAGTACTTTTATTTTGTAGGATTTCCTCAAAGTGGATAGCTGAAGAAAAATGTATTAAACCAATCATCCTTTCAAACAGTGATGTACTGTGTACACTGTCAAGAATATCAAACCCATCAAATTCTGTGTAGAAAATTTTTCTACTTGAAGTATGAAGGAAAGAAAGATTAATAATTAAAGAACCTTTTCAAAGTTCAGTCATAAAAATCCAGTCTTGTATAGGCTTGCGCAGTGACAAAAAAAATTATCAAGCAAAATATTTAAAATAGATTTGTAAAGCTTCTACTTGTTGCCCAACGTAAGAACATAGCACAAATTGTTTAAAAATTTTATATTTCATATGCTTTTAAAATGTCTGGGTTTGCAATAGGATATTAAAATGGAAAGTGAAAATACCTTAAAACTTATCAGGATTTTTCACAGTTTTTTTTTTTTCATGCTTTTTCTTCTTGAATTCTCATGTACAGGGAGCAGCAGAAGGATTAGCAGTCCACTGAAACACTAACTTGTTTGATTCTCAGTATCAGTGAGGCAAGCAGTGATGTATTAATTTCCTATGGATGCTGAATAAGCAGGCAAAAGGACCAAAAAAGAACAAAATGTCTGAACGCTACAGGTAGTTTCTTTTTCTTTGATGAACTAGAGAAATCTCTGTTTGGCTTGCATGATGTTCTGTTGCATCAGGAATCTTCCACTGGCTTTCTGTTTTCCATTCTTTATTTTCTGGATTTCCCAGCTACATATTTCTAGTCACAACTTTCCTTCTATTGGCTGAAAGGTTTTCCCACAGAGGTGGAACTGCCAGCAATACCTCCTGCTGATCTGAGTCCTCCACAGCTCCCCATCCCTTTATTCTTCTGATCTTCCTTTTCTTCTTTCAGAATTTTCTTACTAAATCATCCACTCATCTTCCATTCTATATATCCCACTAAACACTGTTACCACAGGACAGCTGATGATCCAGGCCAAAGTCAGCTTTGCAGGCACAGTGTATGCATCTTGCTTTCCTTGCTCTTAAGAACAGAGTTCTCTTAGGTAAACTGTGGTGCTCAGACTCTGATGCCAACTTCAATTTCATTTGATTCTGCTCTGCAGAAAGCTCCATATTGGACTGTGTCAGGACACAAGTCCTTTTCATGGCTTCCCTCAGAAGTGATCATATGGGAACTGTGTTAGAAGACAAGTGCCAGGAAACAAAGAGACCTCACAGTCTCATTTCAGGCTAAGCCTGAAAAAATTAGGAAAATAGTCAGATGTAGTCAGGTATAGGCAGATAAAATTAGAAAAAGTCAGATATATTAATCTGATGTTTTAATGATATTGTGCATATGCGGGAAAGACAGATTTAGCAGTCATGTAGAGAAATGCAGTCTCCACATCCCTGGTAATTAGTACCACTTCAAGAAAACAAATACTTTTGTTCTGTAAGGGTAGTCATCATTCTTAAAAGCAGACAGCAGCCATTAGTAATGACTCATCAGCCTCTGGATAGCAGCAGGATTCCTCTATAAGTACTGTACAGGTTATTTCAGCTTTTCCTACATAATATTAACAGCAATATACTACTTCTTTTAGTACTAACAAATGTAGTAATTTTTCATTTATACATTTCTATGATAACTAAACCAGGGAGAGACACATTAGCCGTACTTGCAATATTCACCATGCATTTTCTGATGTCTATTGTGTTTTACATTTTGTGCATTCCTCTAACTTGGGGAATCTAAGTAATATTAAAAAGGCTACATTCATACACCTCAGATAATAAATGCAAAATTCCTTTTAAAAACTTAGTAACCACTAGAAACAAGATTCCAATATTACAGAGTATGTATTGTCCTTCATTTATGTTTTGCCTGTCTAATGACACCTGTACTGCTATTTGAGAACACTAATTCCATTCAGTATTTGGTAACTCTTCGCTTCTTAGCTTTATTTCTTTCATTATACTTCCTCCAAATATAGATGCTTTCAATTTGCAAAGAAACAAAGAAAACACAAAGCAAAACACTCAAGTTTCCCATTATCGTTCATGCTCTAGGGAAAGCACTTGTATAAAACCTGCTACTTTTAATACTGATTCTGAGTCATTTGTGCAAGGAAGGTAAATTGATCTAGATAGCGTAATACATTTCAAATGGGACCTGGATTCTGCTTCCAAGATGGCAACCAAATCTCTAAAGCAATTGATTATGCTCCGGTTTCTTTCTTTGTAAAGGAGAAGCAACATTGTTTTTCCAGCGTAATTTTGCATTCTGTTACACAGAAACTGTGCACTGGACACTAATCCATAACAATCAGTTCAGCTCAGTTTAGAAATTTATGTTTGTCCAAAGACAAAGACTTTCACACTGCAACTCTGCCTTGTCTGGATACAAGGTAGTGAGCTGGAGCTGACAGTCCTCCAAGAATATCAGGTGTTATTAGACCTATCTGATCAATCTCCAGCTACACAGAATGTGTTAGTAAATGAAATAAATTGCTGAACTGATCTGTGAAAACATTAGAGATTACCTTTTTTAGTGGCGATAAGGAAAACAGAAGTTTATTCCATCTTGTCCTTAATCTGTTGCAGGTATTAAGGGCTATATTGAACTATTTTCTATCACTAGAAAGAAAAGCTTAAGTCCTTCAGGCTTCACCAAGCATGAAAACAGCACGCCAGCACAAACTCTGCTATTTTTGGCTACCGTTAAATAACTTAATCCTGAAATCTCTTCAAAATGCTGCTTAGAAATAGTTCGGAAACTAACAATGTTCAAATGCAACTTTATTTAAAGGAAGTTTTTTCCATGATTTGTTTAATTGTATAAGATTGGAAATTTATTGTATTCTTTCTAGAGTATATACTGACATTAGCTGGGTAATTGACTCTCAGCTGGTAACTCTCTTCACTACATTAAAAAACTGGCTGGATAGCCAGGCCCAAAGAGTGTTGGTGAATGAACTTATATCCAGTTGAAGGCCAGTTCCAAGTGATGTTCCCCAGGAGTCTGTAGTGGGGCCAGTTCTCTTTAACATCTTTATCAATGATCTGGATGAGGGGATTGAGTGCACCCTCAGTAAGTTTGCAGATGACACCAAGTTGGGTGGGAGTGCTGATCTGCTTGAAGGTCAGGAGGCTCTACAGAGGGATCTGGACAGGCTGGATTGATGGGCTGAGGCCAGCTGCAGGAGTTTCAATAAGGCCGAGTCCTGGGTCCTGCACTCTGGTCACGACAACACCCTGCACCGTT
>NW_010391104.1:0-1156 GCF_000710305.1 Buceros rhinoceros silvestris | reverse complement strand
TCCCACAGGTCTTGCTTGACAGGCAGCTGAATATGAGCCAGCAGTGTGCCCAGGTGGCCAAGAAGGCCAACAGCATCCTGGCTCATATCAGCAATAGTGTGACCAGCAGGAGCAGGGAAGTGATTGTCCCCCTGTTCTTGGCACTGGTGAGGCCACACCTCAAATACTGTGTCCAGTTTTGAGCCCCTCACCACAAGAAAGATACTGAGGTGCTGGAGCACGTCCAGAGAAGGGCAATGAAGCTCATAAACGTTCTAGAGCACAAATCTTATGGGAAGTGACTAGCTAGAGTGTTTAGCCTGGAGAAGAGGAGGCTGAGGGGAGACCTTATCACTCTCTACAACTGCCTGAAAAGAGGTCATAGGAACGTCTCTTCTCCCAGGTAACAAGCGATAAGAGGGAATGGCCTCAAGTTGCGCTAGGGGAGGTTTAAATTGAACATCAGGAAAAATTTCTTCACTGAAAGGGTTGTCAAGCATTGGAACAGGCTGCTCAGGGAAGTGGTGCATTCAGCATCCCTGGAGGTAGTTAAAAGACACGTAGATATGACACTTAAGGCATGCTTTAGTGGTAGAGTTGGCAATGCTAGGTTAACAGTTGGACTTGACAATCTCAAAGGTTTTTTCCAACCTAAAGGATTCTACGACAATCATTTCTTCTCTGTGAGAATTCAGTATAAATGACTAAGACAAGAACTGTAGGGGTAAATCATACGTCGCAAATATTCGGGGCGGACGATGCGACAATAGTTTATGTGTACACAAGGCCTTTATTAAGATACAACTGCAGCAGACTGCTGCAGCCCCTACACACTACAAATTCTAAGTGCCAACTGCGCAGCTTCTTCCTCATCACATCTATTTATAGTTTCTAAGTTATCTTACGTACTATGGCTGGATTGGTTCAAGTTCACTGTCCTGCCCAGAGATGAGCTGGCTCTCCAATCACCCATTGACACAACCTCTCTGTCTCCTCCTAAATAACACACCTCCTGCTGCTGACTGACACCAGGCTTACAGGGTTGCTTCCCAGACTGGCCAGGGGGTCATGCCCACAATTCCCCCTTTAAATAACACACCTCCTGCTGCTGACTGACACCAGGCTTACAGGGTTGCTTCCCAGACTGGCCAGGGGGTCATGCCCACAATTCCCCCTT
>NW_010391103.1:103819-133290 GCF_000710305.1 Buceros rhinoceros silvestris | reverse complement strand
CTGGGGTCTTCGAGGCAGGCAGGACGGGCTGGGGGAGCGCCAGCTCCTCAGCTGGGTGTTGAACCGGGGCCAGCTTCTAGCATAGGTGTTGGGGCTGCCCTTTGCAGGTGCTGCCCAGAGTTGGGGCTGTTCCCATCATCTTCTGGGGGTGAGAGAATGAGTCGATCTCCTGCATAAATCCCTTGACTATCCTGGCACTGTGTATCTGAGCCATAGGTGAGACTGGCAGACAGTGCAGCACAGTGCCAGGGTGTGCAAAAAGGTGTTGAAGTCATGCCTCTTTCCTCAACACGCCGTCCGAGAAGTGGGCAGAGCACTACCCCCTGCAGCCTGGAGCCCTTGCCGAGGAACCCACATGTGGGTTCGAGGTTCTTCTTCAGGCTTGTGAGATAAGCCTTGTCTTCCACCCTAAGCTGAGGGTGGCTGAGGACACTATATTCTTGCTGGAGGATGTGAATACTCCTGAATGAAGCTGACTTCTTGGGCAAGTAAGACAGCAAATAAGAAGGGAGTCCAAAGTCTGTGCTGAGGACCTTCTGCCAGAATGGAGGAAGCCTGTGACTGTCCGCTGTGAGGTTTACGCACTGCATGCAGTGATTTTAATACAAAATACGTAAGAAGAATTTATGTCAGATGCTAGAGCACGTCCATTTACGTGTGGTCTGCTAGCACCACTGTTTGTGAAGTCTTAAATCTATTGTGCAGCTGTCCAGGCTGAAAGGGTCAAAACTATTTTGTATGGAAATGTGGCATAAGTTTCCAGAAAACTGCTTAAACCCGCAACTTTGTAAAGTAGTGCTCAGGAAGTGATCTGCCACAGCCCTACGCGCAGGAGCCGTGCGAACACCCTGTGTTGTCGCTGACTGTGTTAGTGCTCTCCTGTTTGGTGGTAAGGCTGCATAAGGAGCTCTTCCCCTCTTATCTCCAGTTTATTCATTCCTGCCCTTGTGCTGCCTGCTGTGCTGTGCTTGCAAAGCTATTTGTGTGGCCATGAGTGATGCAGACTGAAGAATTGTTATGTCTATTTTTCATTCCCCCTCCCTCCCCAAGTCTAATAACTGAATTCTACTGGGAAATTACGCACCTCCTTTCCCAAGGCACACTGCCACACTGTATCTTCATTAACACAAGTCACTCACAACTGCACCTTCACATATCCCAAGCCAGGTGATAGAGTGTGGGATAGATAGAATTATAATCGATGAAAACTGTTTCATGATGCTTTCATGAAGACCCCATGTCAGCCCAGCCTGTGGCCGTCTATCCCGTCCTGCCAGCCCTTGTTGCTCCCTGATCAAAACTGTTTGAGAGAGCTGATATTTCAGCTTTAAATTTTGTCTTTCAAGATCTTGTACATACAACTAAGAGAATAATGCCACCTTGCCTCTCAGTGATGTAGTGCAAAGAATTTAGTATTTCTAATGAAACAAGCTAGCGAGGTGGGAAGACTGGAAAAAGCTCCACAGAGAAATTACTGGTCCAGTGAGAGGCTGAAGAGTCCCTGCTGGAACATGGCAACAGCAAATCCCATCTTAAAGTGACCACATGGGAGTGAAGAACTGGATGCTTCTCATTCTACTCTTTGCTGTTGTCTTGAGCAGCTAAATTCCTTAAAAACTAAATGGTCCTTCAAAAGTTACTGGGCATGTTAGCTGTTCTGTAAAACTGAAAATAATACTACTCTCTTCTGTGGATAGCCTGTTACTCCCTTTATCCCAAAATTTTACTTGTTAAAGGGGGATATGGTGGCAGAGATGACCCTGTTCTCGTCCTGTTGAAGTCACTGGGTATTTTCCTCTGACCCCATGAGAATCAGCATTTCACATGTGGCAAAAAAATTTGCATTCCTTTGCCTCCTTAAATTCAGCCAAGGTCACTGTGGATTTGGTGTGCCCTAAGTGTTACGGAAAGCTGTTTCTATGAGCATGCAGATACTGTCCCTGTTTTAGGTAAAGCAAATTGTGTTTTAAATTCCAATTTCAGAAGCAAACGCAGATGTGATAATTACCACCTACAAGCAGGAAACTATGATTGTATAAATGGGTCAACATGCTGCCCGGGCTTGAGCCAGAGGATTGGTTTATTTATGTTACAGAAACCATAGTTTGTTTGGAAGGGAAGTTTTAGATTAAATCTTAGTCTTTGAGGAATAGGTATAGTCAGTGAAGCTTGTGCTATCACTAGTTCCAAATCGTTCTTCAGACACCATCTGCTGTGTATTTTATTTGCTTTGGACATTATTTGCTATAGTGTTAGTAACATGGTTTGCAATATTAGTAATACAGGAGCGCTGTGAACTTGTGCTTCACTGTTTGTGGGAAAAGGATTTGGGATGACACTTACACAGCCAGTAACGTACCATCTGTGACTCTGCAGGTACTACTGATTAGCAGGTTGGGTTAGAAAGCCCTGCCGAGCAAGTACAGTAGCCCATGCTCTCAGCTGCGCTTTGCCCCAGCAGCAGCATTCCACCTTGTCGGGTGGGCAGCGCGGCCGGAGGGATCCTCGAGGAGTGGGTCTGGCTCTGCAGAATCTGGAGGTGGTCTGACAACAGGGAAATGGCACACAGGTGCCTCTGCCCTGCTTGGAAGGAGTAAGGATGAGGAGACTTTCCCTGAAAACAGATTTTCATGCTGATAAAGACTTTCTGCTCAGTACTTTCACAGCAACGGGCAGTAGTTGAGATGCAGAGCACCTCTTTGCCCAAGCTCCCACACTGTGCTCCTTGCCAGAATCCAGCCCTTGCTAGCTGTGCTAAGACAGACTCAATGCAGGCTTGCTTTGGGATGACGAAACTCCAGTTTTGGTAAAAGAGCTTTGTCCCCCGCAGCTCGGAAGAGGAAGGCAGGAGAGGGACGGTATCCCCTGGAAACTGCAGGGGGCACAGTGTCATTACTAGAGGGCTGGGATAATTAGATGCCGTTAACTTGCCTTCCCAAACGGCAAACTAAGATGGGATGTCTAGTGTCAGAAAATCAAGTCCTGGCTTTGGTTACTTACCCAAACAGAGGTGCTGTGGTGCTGTGCTGGGCTGGTGCTTTCGCTCCCTGCCAAGAGAGAAGTGATACCTGCTGGAATCACTTTTTAGCTTGCAGTGGCAGTGGATTGCTCAAGGAGCTGGGTGGCCCAGGAGATCCTTTGGGCTCACTGTGCGTAGCCCAAGGTGGTACAGCTGCAGGTGTGCTGACAGCTATGGTGCTGCAGTGGACCTTGAAGCAAGGGTCAGCCAGAGCAGCCAGTCAGAGAGGCCAAGTCAGCACAGTGCCTTCCTGTCAGCAGCCAACACTGGTGCTGAACTGAGAGGCAGCTCCACAGGCACCGATGCAAAGTGACAGCTAGGCCTGTCAAGAAGCCCCATGTCATGTCAGGGACACAGCCCCTGTCATCCTGTAACACAGCATTTGCTCCCATCCTCATCAAAAAGGATGTGATGCAGGGGGATTTGCTGAACGTCCAGCACTGAGAATTTGAGGGAGTAGGTTTGCTTCCCCATTTCAAAATACTAGGAAGTGCTCAACATAAAGGAATTATTGTTAATAGCCCGCTTTCTGCTAATACACAATGCTTTGAAGTGCATTAGTTTGGAAGCTGAATATATTCGGTGTTACTTTTGGTGTATTTTTCTTATACACAGCCGTGAGGAGCAGATCCCACTCACCTGTTCTGGGCCAGCAGGATGAGGCATTTGCTCTCAGTGTGGGGACACAGATAGGGCCATTTGAGAGGTATTTTTTTTTTTCCTGCAGAAATGCCTTGTACAGCTGACATCACCATTTCAGCAATCTACAGTGCTGAATAATTGTAAACATGTTTGTCCTACTTATTCCCCTGGAGAATTTTTCCACTTAAAATATTTAAAGGAGTATGTACTCACCGTGGCATAGGTCTCTTTTAGAAATAGTCAGGTTATACTAATGCTAAAGTTCATAGATACAGTAACGATTTTCCCGCAATTAAAAACCAAAAGGTTTTGCCTGTAGATAAAGAACTCTAAGAGCTGAAAACATTATAACGGTCTGAGCAAAACTATTTATTTATAGAAAATAATGCTCCAGTATTAAATATGTATGTGTGAAGAGACTGTTTTCTGGTCTTGTAAATTAACTCTAGAAACTCTAGAATCATTTGTTTCTTAGGTGTGTTATCTCTGAGAAGCACAGCTAGGTAAATAAGAAGTTTGATTTTGCTCGAGCACTTGCTTTTTCTGTGCATGTATTACAGTGTTGGATTTTGTCAATCTTCCACCTCTAATAGTTATCTAAAGGGATCAGAACAAAAACCAGAGATTTTTTTCAAATTATGTAGATGAAAACAAAAATTAACAAGATAAGACCCCTGACAATTTCAAATAACGATAAAATATACTTAGTTTTGTGTAAGCTTAATGTTTATCCTTGGGAATAAGGAAGAAATCAAAGAGCCACTGGGGAAGAGGAGATCCTGGAGCTGCCAGGAAGCTCTGTTAATAGTTTAATAGAATTTATTGTGGTATTTGTTAGAAGTTCAACAGAAATATTAAGACGGAGTTAACTTCCTCGTTTTGTTTTTATTTGGTACCATTGTTGTTTGCAGATTATCAGTCAAATAAAGTGTAATAATTTATTCAGATTCTTTACTAGAAAGCTAGTTCATTAAAGAAGTTTGTTAAATATTATCTGAAAATACTGTTGGTACCAGTAGAGTAAGCTGGATCATATATCTTCCTATTAAAAAAAAATAGGGATTTTTCCATGTATCTGGCACTTCTGTATATATTTTACAACAGAATGATACATTTCAGTTGGCAGAGATTTCACCTGTATTTATGTAGTAAATGATAAAATGGAGAAGAATCTGCCAAATACTTTTCATAGACGGAGTTACTTATAATCTGTTTTTCAACTCCTCGGGTTCCTGTGATGACAGGGAACTGACCAGAGAAGATATGGGCTGGCAATTCCTGCAGATGAAGTGTAGCTCAGTGTGTAGAGGAAGGTGAACCCTCCCCGTGGTCTCTGCCCTCTGACTCGGCAGCAACTCCTTGCCGTGACCTGGCCAGCTCCATCCCTGCAAGAGCCCCAGCAGCTGCGCCAGGCAGCGAGAGCCCCGAGGGATGGTTTCCGTTCCCTCCCCTTCAGTTCTGGCCTGTCAGCACCTTTCTGCAGCTGGGGCCAAGCCCTGCTCCTTCTGAGGAGAACCAAACCAAGTAATTCTGTTAACCTGCCTTCACCCCTTCCAGCACTTTCTACAGATTTGTGTTTTGTGATGGATTCTGAGCTCTGAGTGAAGCTTTGCTGTGAGGAGGATATTCCTGTGGTGTCTAATTTAGTGCCTGTTATCTTGAGGGATTGTACTACCACTTTCTTTTGTGTGGGGTGTTTACGAAGCCACCCTTTTTTTACCTGAACTCCAGTTCCTACAAAAACGTGTAGGAACTTTGTAGCTCAAGGCAATCTGCACTCCTCTGTCAAACCTGGTTAAAGCTGGCCGGGGGATCTGGATGATTATTGGGTCACACACATACAGAGATGCATGGTGCCTGTACACCTCTTTGTTTCCATAGTAAACAAAGTTGAAAATGACATCAGTGTCTTTTCCTAAAATCACAAGCCAAATTATTACATCTGTGTGCATGGGGAAGTTCTTCCTTTGTGACTTAGTGGCAGAAAACTTAAATGCAAAACTTGACAAAAGTAACAGCTGTCTTCCTGGGAAGCTGCAATACTTATGGGCCTGGCCAGTGTCTGTAAAAAAGCTGGGTTTAAAACCAGTTCCAGGATCAGAAAGGACAATGGCTATTCAGCCCAACCTAGCCATGCAGTTGTTCCTTGGCTCGCACTCTTACAACTTGTTTTCTAAGTTCTGTACAAGAGTCTGTAAGGAAGATGAGAGATTTGGAGAAGAGGACATGAGGACTGCACATAGTAGTGGTCTTGGGAGTGAATAGTACTGTAGCAAAATCAATTCCTTTCACTCAATATTTCCATTTGCACCTTTTGCCACAAGCTTGTGTTCTGGTGCTTATTTGAACGGAATCTTTGGCTTCCCTCTGAGAAACAGATTTTCAAAGTAGTCTTCTGTCTTCCAGCATCACCTGCATTTCTGATTTCTATCTGACTTTTCTGAAACATCCTGTAGGGCTGTGACCATTTAGCAGAGCTCAAAAGAATAACACGTTCCCTTCACTACTTTCTCCAGCCCTTACTTCTAGTGCCATGTGCAAGCTCTGCTGACCAAGATGTTATGACCTTCTGTAGACCATCGATGAACAAAGACTGAGAATCTCTCCCAGAGGGTTCACCCAGGAAAGAGACCCTTTCATATATTTGCTCATGAAACTTACTTTTTTATATTCTTCAGTAAGGTGGCTTTTAATCTATATATATGCCGTATTATCTTCATGTGAAGTTTCACCTGTTGGGTGGTTCCAAGTCAGATGCCTGGGAGAGATCCAACCATACTGTACCGATGCAGCTCTCTTCTGCTTCCTACTTAGCTGTCTACTGATGTCAGGCCAAATGGTCCATACCTTCTGAGTAATTTTTCTGTGTTTGAAAATGTGGGGGCTCAGTTTGGAATTTTCTGGTACTACCCAAGGAACCAGGGCTGTCCAGCAGAGTTTAGGGTGAGAAGCTTCTGGTGGGATGAAAGGCTGCGGGTGGGCCTGAAATGCATTGTGGAGGATGGGGCAGAAAGGGGGCAAGCTCGAGGAGAAAGTCTGGAAGTCTGTGTTCATTAAATCACACTCCTGCTCAAAGCAGGGATGGAATCTAAGGTTCCTAAATTTCACCCTTTTGCAATTAGCAAATAGCTGAGAAGTTTTCCGGTGAGTTGTGCATGTGTTCCCTTCCAGTGCTGGCCCACACCAATGCAACAACCTACTCCTGCTGCCAGCTGCTTTGTAACCTCAAGTGGCAGAGGTGTTTGTGGTGCATCTAAGGATGTTGGCATCAGTGGTGAGTCCTGTGGTTCAGCATCGGTCCATGTGATACAATTTCTGGGTTGTTTTGGTTTGTCATCAGTAAAATTTCTTCATTTGAGGTTTGTTTAATGGTGAAGGCAGCCAAATGATATCCTGGACTATCCTTGCCATTGCTACAGGACTCTACATTTTCATGGTCAGACTATTTAAGCCAGATCTTTAGGCAATCACTGTTTTCATGTTCATGAAATAACATCTGTGGGAATGCTAGACACTCAAAGGTGGGGTTGACACGGTGAGAGCTGTACTTCGAATCTACGAAGTCCTATATAATGTCCAATGCTTTGAAAAAGCAGGCTCCTGGCATCTCAAATTACTGTTTATTTTTCCCCCTCATCTGTCTTCTGTTCATGGACTGTAAGATGGGAGTACTAAGGGTGTCTCTCATCTACACTAGAGGAAAATAATAAAAAATTAGTGAAGCATTTTGATACAGTGATGAATGTCCATAAGGAAATGAGTGATTCCTTTTGGATAGCAGAGTTTAAATAGTGTGAAAAATAAAAACTTGGATTATACCTTGAGTAACAGGAAGAAAACCAAATGCTGTTCATTAAATTAATGCTGTTTTCTCTGCATTAAACAACATCGAGATCCTGTGGCAGAACAGTCTGCGATCGTGTGATCAGAAGTCATAACTAAAATCTGATAAGCAGACATGCATCTGGAGGCAAATCCGAGTTGCACAGATCTTTGTTTCTATTCTTTTCCCAAATCCAGTGTCAGTAATCCACTTGTGTGTTAAATATTTTATTTCAAGAAACTGCCTGAAAGATTATTTACCAAAAAACCAATATAAAGGACATCACGAGCTGTGCTGTCCATTTCCCTGCATGCCCCTCCCTGCCTGTTGCCATATACGTGTCGTAAATCGTCTACAGTGTTGCTCTCTAAGGCACAGTGCAACTGGTTCATTGTTCGTGTGTCAGTTTGCATATGCAAATGGCTCGGCGCCATCCATTTAAGCAGCAGAAAAAGCTGTTTCTATAATCAGGAAAACTAGCAATTAATGAGGTGGGAGTAGGAGCAGATATTGCTACAGGCAGGAACAGCAGGCTTCTGTGCAAGTTTCTCCATGACTTTTTGTGTCTCTGCTTGGGTTTTAAAACTGTAACATAGCTGAGATGGTCCCTGTTTGTTGCCTTTCTTTCTGGTCAAATCGGCCTTCTAAGGGCTCAGATCTATGTAAACACACAACCGAAAACCTGTTGGCTCTGAAAATGAATTTAAAGGCGAGGAGTCTGGATTTTAAAAAAACCTAAATGACTGAATAGCAAGCTTTTAAAAATCTCGTTTCCTAAGCAGACGTGTTGCTCTCCAGCCTGCCTTACAGCTGAAGGTGGTAAAACAGAAAACAGCGACAACAGAGGCAAACTTTCACCAGAGGCGAGCACATGTAGGAGCTGGGAGATGCTGCCTGAACGGACCAGGAACATGAGATGCTGCCTTCTGGATGTTTGCTCTGCCGTACGTTCTGTGTATAGTTACATGCAACCCCTGTGTTTATCTACTAGCATGCTACCCTGGTATAAATGAACATATTTTACAATGCTTTTGGATCGTAGCATGGTATTTAAAAGGAAACACAGATGTTCAAGAGCGGTGCAGAGAGGAAATGAAAAGAGGAAGAGCATCTGGAGACTTGGGTCTGGGCTGGAGCTCTGGTTGTTGGTTGATTTAGTGCTTCTGGGTCTCTGCAAACAGATCTGGCCTTTCTGCTTTTGAGTAGGTGCCCCTCAGTATTCCCCAGCACACCTGACTTTCCTCTGGGCATGGGACTATTCACCATGCGAGTTCAAGGCTCTGGAGGAAGGACAGACAGCTGAATTGCTTTGATGCCAACTCCAATTGCAACATTCACAGCTGCAAGGTTTAGATCTCTTTCAGTTCTTCTCAACCTTCTGGCAATGCTGGTGTCCAGAAACAGTTGTGTGTGTTCAGAAGGGTTTGGCAAAGGGCAATCACACAAAAAGCAGGGAGTCTGGGGACTCTTCGCTACCTAAGGGTATCGTGTTTCAGTCACTGCTCTGAGGTGGGATAAAGCTGGTAAACCCGCTCCTTTTATAGGTGTAATAGACAGACTTGTGAGCATCTGCACAACAAACTGTTACACCACCTGTGGCGATAATAAATATTTTATACTCTGCAGAATTTGTGTCTTAACAAAACTCCTGGCTACAGTTACCTGCATGTTTCTGTTGTGCTTGTGTCTGTTTGCTAGTTCCTGCCGACTGTGTCTGTTCCTGCTCTGTGTCTGAGCAGGCCTGACAGAAAATCCTTGCGTTATTCAGGTTCTCTCAGGCTGAGGAATACAGAGGTTGGGGTCAGGTTTATGCTGGAAATGAAGCAGTTCAACATTATCATAATTCCCCGGTATTTGTTGGAAGGGGTGTTTCCTTAACATCTCCACAGCCCTGTACTTGCTCTCCCTCAACCTCTCTTTGTCCTCGGTAAAACGTGAGATTTAATGAATGCGAAGGCTTACATACATACATAGTCAGTCCCCTTTCTGAGCCACATTTTATTATTTAAATAAACTTTTTTGTCTTATACACTCTTCTTTTGACTTTGTCAATACATAGTCCTGGAAATACTGACTTATCTTTTACTATCAGGGATGTAGTTTTGTGTCTCCTAATAAGTAATAGAGGAGGAGTTACCTATGTTTAATGTAGAAATTTCTTCCTTTGAGCTTGAGCTTTGGTGCTGTACACTGTCTATATCTAGTGAAACTAAGAAGTAAAACAGAAGGTGTTTGATGGAGATCAGCCTTGAGATCAGTTCTTTGTTGTCTTTGGAGTTTTCTTGTAATAGTTTGAAGGAAACAGGAGAATCAGTGAGACAGGAAGGCGCACGGATTTTTTTTCGGTCTTTTTCCCCAGTTTACATTTAAAGTGATCAGAAAACCTTCTTAATGTAAATTGTAAAGGCAGAAATTCCTTTTAATTTTTTTTTTTTTTGGGTGGTAGGTAGTGCTTTCTTCCACTTTTTTTTCCTGTTAGAGGGATATTTTATTCTGCTCTGGGTATTGACTGTTTTAATTCTCCAAACACACTATTCAAACCTCCTGGAGTTTTCTGCCAATACAGCCAATTCAGGCTCCCAGGATGGCAGTGAGAGAAAAGCATGAGAATACAGGCAACACTTGTGGAGGCCAAAGGTATTAAAGGGTTCAGGGAGGCGTAAGTCCACTGAGGGCTATTAAACGTAATGGTCCAGATGCAACTGTGGTGTGAGTGAAGATGTGGGCTCTAAATGTAAACTGTTTAGTTAGACCAGGAGATTTTGAAGTATTACACATGTGGGTTTGGACATGTTTTTATTTAGTATGTGGCTGTTTTCTAGACAACAAAATCATGCATGAATGTAGGAAACATATCAAGTTTTTTCTTTCTCCAAGACAGAAAAGAAAATGTACCCTTTAGGAAGCTTCCTTTAAAAAATATAACATAGAGGGAAGTATAACAGTTTCAGGTTTAAGCAAGCCAGACAAGGCTCATTTTTAAATGACTTGCTCTCTTCTTTTTGGAAATCCAGTAGACTTTTACCAACATGAATAGGATTGAGCCTTAAATGCTTAAAAATGACCCATGTTAAATGCATGCAATTTGGATAGCCAGGAATGACACGAGTAATTGAACTGAGCAAAGGGCTGCACATAGGGGTTATGGTGAGCTTCAGCATCTAGAGGAAAAATGAGGAAAAGAAAGACGAAAAGCGAGCTGCATATAGAAATAATTTTCCAGCTATCCTGGGTCATAAATAATTTGTGCCAAAACAGAAAGCACTAAAAATATTTCTTCAGTGCAGGTTTGACTGTTCTAGTATTGGACCAAGTAGCTAAGTTTGAACGACTGCTGTGTGCAAAGGTTGCGTATTTTTTAAATCGTTATCCCTTCAGGTATGATGGAATATCTGCCAGCTAGGAGGGGCAAGTTTACAGCCTTTAACATTTTACAGAAGAAAAAAGAAACTTCATGCATATATATTAAAAAAATGTTGTTATAAACCCAAATGACTCCATTGTTGACTCCACGTGAACAAGAACGTGTGTGATTTTTTTTAAGCCTGCATTCATTGTCTTTTAAAGATAATGCAAGTTTTGATGGTGCCTTTATGTACCATCATTCTCTTCATAATGTGAAAAACGTTTTCATGTTTCTAATAGGGAAATGATCATTTGCAATTTTCTTGAAGAGACTGTCACATAAAGGAGATTGCATGCGCTGAGCTGCATATGCTGCGCAGATGAGGTAATGTCTGTGGTGCATGCTTGAGATCAACCTGGCGGAAGCACAGAATACCATTTTAACGATGAATTAAAAAATGAGGGGGGTGTGTGTGTGAACATATTACTTTGGGCAAAAAGGTGAAATCCTTCTCCAAGGAGGTTAAACATGAGAGAAAAATGCTACGCTGCAGAAATGAACTGGAGAATTAATGCATTGTCAGAGGGAGTTTGGAGAAAAAGAGGATCTTCCCAAGTTGACATATGACTCAATGTGGGGCTGAAGAAATGTAGTGGAGGTGTGGAGGGGAAATAGATAAAAATAATTCCAGCTTCCTCTTGCCATCAGACTTCCAGGTGTTACCTGTTTTCTTTGCCTCTTGTATCTAATGAAAGACTTGTGGGAGTCAATGAAAATATTTCTGTCTCTGTATTCTATTTTTTTCCCAATAATAGAGATTTTGAGAAAAAAATGAAACACCATGGCAGTCTGAAAGGCATTTCTTCAGATGACACAGTTTGCAAATTATTTCCTTTCAGGACAAGCAGTATAATCCCTGATCATGCTTGAGCTTTTAAACCAGTTTTGGTCTATTTTCGCAAAACTAAGGCTTTAAGAAATGTAATTGCCAGACGGTTTCAAAATCTACTTACTATTGCATGTGATAAGCCATGTTGAAACATGCCCTTTCAAAAATAATTTAGATACGATCAGTGCATGTAACACCTGAAATAAAGGGCTTTATAACAAAGTGGGGAAGAGCATGGTTCATAGATCACCGCACCAAAGCTTTTGCAATGCGGCATGGTGTTGAATATCTATATAATTTTTAGCAATTGCTGAGACTTTGTTGCCTAATGATTGAGAATTTACATTTTTCAGATGTTAGGAATTGCAGTCTCTGTTGTGCAAAGGAATTTTTTGCTTTAATTATACATATTTCTTTTAAATTATAAGATGCTTCACCTCCTTTTACCATTACAGCCTTAAGAGTGCTCCTTCAGAAACAGATTTTATGTAACTGCAGAAGAGGAAAGGAAAGTTGAGAGGTAATTTTATTAATTGAAGGTTAATCTTGTATCTTGAATTTCTTGTGTGGATAATCACAAGTCTGAACAAAACCTCGATTGTCTGCCGATGTGCCATTCCCTCTAGTTACAATGAAATGTATTAAGAAGATCAAGGATTATATAAAAGTCCTTAGATAAACGTTTAGAATGATAGAATGTAATTCTTGGTAAGCAAGTAGAAGAAACATCTGTAATTAAACAACTATATAACGCAATAGTTCTAAGCCAGCCAGTGAGAGCCCTTTCCTCCAGGAAGGCAGCTAGAAGTGCTGACAGAAGTGTGGTTCAGGTCGGGGGACTCTAACTGAAGGATTACTGCTTGAATTCAAGCTGCAGCCTCTGGTGAAAAGTCATTTCAGTTTATGTACCTTCCTGCACAGCATCCAGAGAAGCAAGTGGAGGGAGGAATTATTCCTGGGTTTGCTTCATATTACATTTCAGAATATGGCTTAGTCTCCTTGTGCCTCCCAGGCCCAACACCATCCATCAGCAATGCAGCTGCCACAACGTGTTTCATTTTAGCGGCCGAGTGAAGGCTGCCATGCCGTTTGCAGGGGATTTCCCAGACAGAAATCGCTATGCTTTGGCTGTGCATAGCATGTGCAATGAGCCTGAAGCTTCTGGGGAGTGTTTGATTTACTGTAAATGCGCAATAGATTTGGCACTCTTGGAGTATTTTGGGCTTGCTGTGAAAGTGTGAATCAGCCATGCAGTCTACTAACGGCAAATCTGAAGCTCCCAGACAGTGTGTGACTTATGGCGTGTGAATGTACAGTTATAATCACAGGTTGGTTTGGGTTGGAAGAGACCTTTGAAGACCATCCAGTCCAAACATCCCGCTGCCGCCATGGGCAGGGACGCCTTCCACTAGACCAGGTTGCTCAAAGCCCCATCCAATCTGGCCTTGAACACTTCCAGGGATGGGGCATCCACAACTTCTCTGGGCAACCTGTTCCACTGTCTCAGCACCCTCACAGTGAAGAACTTCTTCCTTACCTCTAATCTAAACGTACTCTCTTTTAGCTTAAAGCCATTGTCCGTTATTCTACCACAGCTGATCCGGACAAGAACTTCTGAAACCCACTGCATTTCTAAATGACAAGTAGCTGGGAAAGGAGACATGTCTAGGGACACCTGGGCTAGGGCAGCTCAGTGCACATCACTGGAGGTCAGTGCCTTTTGGCAGCTGAAGAGACTTCAGGCTTTGTCTTGGGTTTCTTGTTCCTTGAAGAGAAAATCGAGGGGTACTAAACTCCTGTAGAGAGATTAGAGGAATAGGCCAGAAAAAAAATGTCTTTTTTTCATTATGGCTTTGCATTTTTTTCCCATAAGCTGTGTATGAGACAGTGATGGAGAACGTGGGGCTCCTGGAGAGACAGCATTTGGGGGGAACTAACAGATATGAGCCCAGACTGGTTCTCCTCAGGAAAGCAGTGCGCTGCCATCTCACTGTGCACGTGCTTTGCTGTTTTAATAAATCTACTGAAGAATTTTTTTTCTTTTTTATCTCATTTGGAATCACTTTGCTGCCTAGTCTGGAACCTGGAGGCTATTTTTATTTTTAAGCAAATTCCTCTCTTGATGAGGTGATATCCTAAAATGGCACAGAGGACCTGATGCAGTGTGTTTTCATTCAGGGGCTCTGTTTTAAAGAAAGGCCCAGTGACAGAAAAAGGAAGCTTGAAAATACATTTTTAACTTTATAGATCTAAAGATGTTCACTTTTCTGCACACGTGTATTGATGGTTTTAAACATTACAACTTACGTGACAAAGAAATACCTCGATCCCATGCAGCCCTGCAATGTGTTATACGTTTCCAGAACGTTATTTTGTATGTAGAAACACACGTATTGCATAACAAGCATCTCAGAAGCAGCTAGGGAAAGCTGCCCAGAAGAGGACAGGAGGGGATTTGAGGATGGAGTCCTAACAAAACACTGAAGAAGACTGGCGCTACTTACAAAGTTAAAGCCCCCCCGAAAGGAAGAGGGCAGAAGGAATGTCACCGTGTTAGGAGATAAGCACTGACAGCTAATATGTTGCTGCAGGTGGATGTTCCACGCACAATAGTTGGTAGCTGTCCTAGGACCAGCATAATTGGTGCTTCTACCCTACAAACAGCTGTTTGTGGGTGGTGAAATTACTGCCTTAAAACCAAGTCAGGCCACTACCATCCTTTTTCTTTTCCCTTGTTTCTCTCCAGAATGACTGTGACCTTCAGGGGCATCTTTAATAACATTTCCTTGGCACATGCACTAAAGGTATCTCTAGTTTTTTCACTGTTTCCAGAACTGCTGCCTATTTCTTTCTGTTTGCAGCCCCCATCCTTGCCCTGAGGACATGATAGCAGGCTGTGAGCTTCTGGAGTCAAGAATCTGTCCCTTGACTGCCATAAAAATGAAAAAAAAAAAAAAAAAAAAAAAAAAAAAAAAAAAAAAAAAAAAAAAAAAATCAATCTCAGTGAACTTTGGCATGTTTTTCTAATTGATGTGACTGAGATGAAAAGGATAGCTGTCTTCTGCGACCTCTGCAGGATAACTGCGTATCAGGAGTTGTGTGAATAAAGGGGTGTGCCATAGCTGCAAAAGTGGGAATTGTCACCGTTCAGCTCCTTAACAACATCCACTGGTGTCTCATCCAAGAACATTAACAGCTGTCACCCTTCATTTCTCTCTGCTCACCTCCCCATACTTCCTTCATTTGCATGATATAACTTGGTGCGTTAAAAAGTTTCATGCTCAGAATTCTTGAGACTCTTGTTCCAAGTTATTTTCATAAATGCAAATGTAATTATTTATCTGCTGATACTCCTTCCATCTTTACCAGAGCAAGACAGCAGAACACTGGGGCAGGTTCTTCCACGTGTTGCTGTGTTGGAACTCGTAGGAGGAGCGCATTGACACGTTACAGGTAAGACACTTGTCAAAGGAATAGGTTCTTCAGTGGTGCAAACTGCCATGTGCATTGTTAGGACTGAGGTTTGCTCTCCAAAGGTTTTTTTTCCAATAACATTTTTTTGAGTTGATTTTGTGGTATTTCTTTCTCAGTCAAAAATGAGCAGTATTGAAAAGGCTTTGGGCAAAATTACTAAGTATTAGTCCCATAGTTTTCATTTCATTAAAGCTTTCGTGTCTAGCTGTACACCAAGCTTCTGCCATGTCTTACTCCTCCTAGAAAGTTTCAGAGCAATCCAAGCTGAAGTCCACCATCTTACTCCACCTCTTCAGTCAATTCAAAGTTGAAATATTCATGTTTATATTTTAAATTACATATTTAAGCCTTTTCTGGAGTTGAGAAGAAAATCTAACACAGGCAGCATGCGCTTGCTTTCCTTTTCCTTGGTTAGGACACAGAGTTATCCTAGCATGGAGAAGCTGTACGGTACGAATCACGCTGTAGGAAAGCTAGCACATACTGTGTGTGTGAGCTGGAGCCTTATTTATTCTGCTCTCATCTGGTCTGTGGGAATTTATCTGACAGTTGAAGGGAAGTTTGAGCTGACTGTTAAGTACGATGGGAGCGTTAGATGAATGCGACTGAGGATACTGTTCAGAGGGAAGTCTGCCCAAACATCTTGCTAACTAATTATACACAAATAGCTATACTCAGTAAACCTTCTAGTGAGAAGTTTGATCCTGCTTTTACAGCCGCAGGCATGCTGTAAAGCTTTTAGTACGGGTACAGTCATACTTCTTATGCTGGTACAAAGCTGAAGGTACTTCAATAAGCATCCTGAATAAATTCTGGAATATGGGCTAACAACATAAGCACTTTTACCATGATATATCCAACCTATGGTCAGAAAGACAGGAAATACGAGTTTATGCTGGCAGTGTTAAACCAGCAACACCTTTTAGCTTCACAGGGACTAATTTGTGCAAGATGATGAAAAGGTTATGCATGAAGAACCTGGTTCAATAACTATTGTTTTTAGATGAAGCCTTTCCTAGGCTTTAGATCAAATTTTAATTTCTAACTTATTTGTAAGTTTGAAGATATTTCAAGTGCCTCTGGATTTCTTTTGACATGTTGAATGTGTTAGAAAGTGAATAATGGTTCACAGGAATGGCTCGCGCTTGATAGAGTGGACTTCAGAAATAGTACAACTGACTTCTTACCACTGTAAATCTTCGCTATACGAAAGTCATAAAGCCAAACCTGATTGACTGTAGGGAGGGCAATGCAAGGAAAGTAGGTGAGACCATTTTCTACTACAGTGATTAAAAACCAGCAGTGCACTCTGGGCTGTGAATTAGTTTGGAAAGGGTATGTTTCAAGTTGTGGAATAAGCAAGAAAGGAATAAAGCACTTACTGTGAGCAGCCTGCTTAAACACAACATGATGTGAGGTCTGCTTAAAGTAACTTCGTTTAGCAAAAAATAAACAATTAGGATTAGAAACGAATGCCATCGATTCCAACAGGTTATACATCACTAAATAAAATGAGTCACTGGGAATGAATCGGATTGAGTGGGAACAAAGTAGGAGCCTTTCATAAAATCAAAGCATGGGCAATAACTAAAACACCTGCAAATATTCAGAGCATTACATAAGAATGAATTTATGCCAGGTTGCAAAGAAGTATTTTTTTATCTTATGACCAAATCATTATTTTATGTCATATCACTGACAGAGATAAGACTAGAAGCTGTGAAAAGGGAGTATCATCAGGAAAGCTAAGATCATATTGTTTACTTTGGGAAAAGAGAAAAGCAGTTATAGCCACATCTACAGCGAAGCAGTCGCTGCGTGCTCATTTTGAAACCACATTCTTTTCAAATAGCAATTATTACAATTATTTTTTTTCTTAGATGGTAAATGGATGGCTAGAAAATTCCCCAAATAGACAGCTGTAGATCCATTTATAATATGTGACTGGCAATCAAGAGGCACCATTTTAACAGATTTTTTTTTTTTTAATTAGGCATTAGAAAAAATGGAATAGGTCATCCTGTCTGGCTTAAGTTACTCTGATTATTCTGTTAAATAAGGAAAGGAAATATTCAATTTAGTATATGCAAAAGCTAATATTTACATTGTTCAGTACACAGAGGCACGATCACATTAAAAGAAAGCGAAAGAGGAAGAGAATAAACTGTTCTCAGGGTCCACTGTAAATAGAACAAATATTAAAGGGCTTAAATTGTAGCACTGTAGAGTCAGGTATTAGAAAAAAACCCTTTCTAACGATATAGCTAGAGAAGTATGGGAAGGGATAGCACAAGGAAGTCATGGAACTACCCTTCCTGCAAAGGTTAAGCCAATTTTTGGCAGTGTTTATCTACAGCTGAACTGCTCTGGGACAGACTACAACCAGCTCTTCAAGTCCTTTCCAGCTCTGTTTTCTAACAGTTTTAGTAAGGCTATTGTTAGTGATTTTAATCTCACAAAGTGCCTTTGCCCTTTGAAGATGCTGCTCTCAAGCTCTTTCTCAATCACTCTTTCATATTCCCTCGTTGTAGTATGAAAGTAGATCTCTGGTCAGTCTCATGCAGGAGTAAACCAGCATCATGGTCCAGATTAGATTAAAGAGAGCACACTGCTCTGTCTGTGCAGCCTCTGCTCTTTGCTACCCCAGTGCGTGGTAAAGGATGTGCTTATTCCCAGAAATGACACCTGCCATAGAAAAATCGGGACAGAAGAGATGAAAAAGATTTCTCCTTTAAGATAACTGCTCTCTATTTTTTTTCCCCATTATATATATGAGAGTTTGAAAGAAACTGAGTGGACTGTACATATAGAGCAGACACTGGATATGGTGGGGCATGAGGCCGTAAGAATGCATCAAGCCCACTCAATGCAGGGACATACTAACTAGTATAAATTGGAAAATAAGAGGTGAGCACTAGGGAGGGAGCTGGAAATTCAGATTATACATTTAGATTATGTAGCTGACATAGAAAAATGTTTCCAAGAATTTTTAATTGAAACATTTCTTTTGCTACAGCTTTTGCATTAACAAGCCAGGTGGATTGCCCAACTTGAATATCATCATTGCCTTCAGGTTTTCTTCAGGTGAGAGGGAGAAAACATTTTATCAGAAAAGACGTTCTTTTCCTATGCATTGTCATACACAGGCTTCTATAAACACAAGGTCCTCCAGCTGCTTGCTGAAGTCAGCAAACCACAAAGAAACAGCAGTCACCTTTATTGATGCAGGAGGGAAACATCACCAGCTAGATGGCGTGGGGACGGCCCCTGCATTGAGAGACTGGCACGAGCAGGATGTCCACAGGTTGCAACAGGACCTTGTAAATCTTAGCTATGTAGCTGTATAAAGAAGATTCCAGTGTGTCAGCTGGAGAGTAGTGCTGTAGGGGACTGCAGCAGTAACTCCACTAAACCACTGCTTCAAAAGACAGGGCTGGCTTGAGACTTCAATGTAGTATACTTACTGGAAAGTTAAATCTGAGCATGTCTAGAAGTCTTAGGAAAAACAGGGGAAAGCCTGACTAACACTTCAGCTGTTGAATGGTGTGTTGGAGCAGGAGAACCAGAGCAGTTTTGTAGATCTGGTACATTGTGCTGGATTTGCATGCTAGAAACTTTCATTTTATGTTGCGAGGGAGCTGGCACTAAGAAATCATCTACCAACAACCCATGTGCATCTGTATTATAAACGCAGCCGAGAGTTTGGTAGCCTGTTCAGAGGGCATGGGGGACGGTTCAGGTGGCATGCACAGAGAACCAGCCAGGAAGCTTGCTGCCCACCATGGCTAATGTGACCATGCAATCTCAGCAGTGCTCCTTGAGCATCGTGTTCACACTAACCCTGAGCAGCTGGAGCAGCTGTGTGAAGTGCAGGCTTAGAATAAGTCCAGAGACACCACTAAGTGAGTAACTGAGAAGCTGAATCTCTCCCCTCCCTAAGACTTTTAATAGAATATCTCCTCAACCATCAACCCTGTGGGGAATGCCTACCTTATCATTAATTCCGTCGTGTATTTTACAGGTAAAAATATTGCTGAAAATATTGTCTTGCTACATCTGTGCAATAAAATGAAAGCAACTGAAAAGCAGCAAATGTATTATGAGAATTAGAAGCTAGTCAGAATAAAGACAAAAAGACACTTTTCTGCCATTTGCCCATGATGTGCAGCACAGGCTGTTCATGGGCTGAAAGCCCTGACAATCAAAGCCTTGAAATTCTAGAAGAGGGAGCCCTCCCTCCTCCTCATGAATTATTTGGGCTTATTCCCAAGTGCTTTTTAAATAATGTGTTCAGTGCAAAATCTTACACATTAGCAAAGTTCTGCCAATCCTTCTATCAACTAACTATTGTAGATAAGCTTCCTGTTTTTGTCATATTAGGATTTAGTCCATAAAATCATCAGTTACAAACCTCAGTATTTCTTTCAGAGCACAGCCTAAGCCCCAAACCCCAAAGGCTACATGTTTCAAGCCACTTAAAGTCAGCATGGAAGAAGCAGGTTAAAATCTAGTGAAAGTTTCTTCTTATTTTTTCCTTTGTGATATAGGCTACACATTCATTTTAACATCCAAAATTCATCCATAAGTGATCAAACCCATAGTTGAAACACAAGAACAAAGGATTTACCTAGTGAGTCATCAAAGTGCTTTATTTTATAAAGCCTTGCTCATGTTTGGAGTGTAATCTAAGCACTAACATATACAATAATGAGTCTTCTGTGCCCTGTCCAAATAAACGGTTTATCAACAAGATGAGTGACAAAACTGCTACGCAGACAAAAAGAATGCTTTGTTGTAAATGTCTAAAATTGTCTAAAAATGTACACTTGTTGGCCGCAATTAAATATGTATTCCAAGTATGTGTACCTTGTTTTTACTTCATGGTCTCCCTGTGGCCTCGTACTTGAAGAAGCCACAGCACGCTTCAGAATATGAAACTTCCTTGAGAACGTAGACAGCTGGGGAATACAGGGAGGGGATAAAAGAAATACCAAGCCACAGTACCAACCTATTTAAATACATACAATACAAAAGTATACACATACATTACAGTGCTGAAGACATCACTAAGTCAAACGTAACAAAAAATCCTGCAGGAGAGGTCAGGAATAGGAGAAAAAAATTAGTACATGGCAACAGGGATAGTCTTGCCTTTGGCCGCTGAAGAAAGTGTAACGGTTTGCTAACGTGTAGGCTCCTCTGAAGTAAACCACTGCAGACGCTGCACGGCTTAACAGCACTGACATTAGTTATGGAGAAGGCATGCTGGCACTCCTGATTTGAGTTATAAATGATGATGGAGAGGGTTTGACTTCTCTTACATGGCCTACAAAATCTAACAACTTCAATAAAGAAATTTCAAAGGCACAGCTTTAGCACAGTGTATAAGTAGATAAACTTTTAAGCATATGTAAATTTGTCTCTTTCAAGCATGGAGCCTTTCAGGGAAAAATACAAGAAGAGAAGAAATACAACATTGTTTAAAAATTTTAAACAAGTTAAACATGATAAGCACAGTTTTAGGCAATGTACTATACAATCAAACTTGAGTAAATGGTAGGACAGGTCATTTTGATGCTAAAAGACAACCTTGGGAAAAATCCCTCTGAAATCTCCTTTCTCATTTTATTGTAAAAGTCTATCACGGAGGAGAGCGAGACATTCACTTTAGTACGCTACTGCACGTTACACCTTGGAAGATGACAAACATTACTTCATTTGTACTGCAAAATAACTTTACATGTAAACTCAAAAGTCATATATTGTACACGGCTCTGAAATTCAGAAATATCCCTGCTTTCCTAATAATGTAAACAGTAAAACTCAGGGGTCGTTTTTTGAGGGAGAGTTTATAATAAAATACCGCTGTTTCAACAATACAACATAAGCATTTAAACTTCAAATTCCCAGTAAATTACAAGGGAATGGAATTTCTATCAATGTGCACATCTTTCATGATGGGTGAAAGATGGAGCTACTATTGCCCAAAACTATGCGCTTCTTCAGATAAGCTTTTTTTCCACTCGTAACATTATTAGTTCCTATATTGCGAGCATATAAAACAAATGAAAACTTCAGATAACAAAGTGAAATAAGCGAAGTTTTCCCTCAACGCAAGTTTACTGTAGCAAAAATGTACACATAGCATGAATTATGTTAGCTCTTGGTAAGATAAGAGACAGCAACTCTCAGATGTCTGAGAGGTGGAACTTCCTGATGCAATGTGCTGAAAAGAAGACAAATATGGGAGGGGGAGGAAAAAGAAAAAAAGGAAAAAATCCAACTGCTAGGAACCAAATGGAAAAAGCATCCGGCACCAAGGGCTGTTGCAGCTGCTTTTTTAAGGAGTGCCAGTGTGCAGGTTATAAGCGTAACATTCGCAGTAAGGTTTTTATTATTATCGTTGTCATCATCATGAAGAATACTGTCATGTATCTTTTTAGTTCAAAAAATAAACTGATCCACAGTTTACAATTTGATATCATTATTGTAGGTTTAACATGCATTTACTCTTCCCCACCCCCACCCCACACCTCTCTGCTCATTTATCCCGTTTCAGCTGGTAGCATCAGAGTACTACTGTCACAGTAAACTCTGAGTTAGCTGTTCTATTTATTTAATTTATTTTAATTGGGTTTTTTTTGCACACACAAAAGAGTCAGAAATAGCTTGAACTATGCTGGGAATATCAGGCAGCTGTTAAAGCGAGTACTCCACCCCACTTCAGTCATCTTTGCCAGCAGATGTAAACAAACGGGTTGCTTTCTGCAAGATGAGCGCTTCTCTGAGTTCCTTTTTCCCCTACGCTTGTAGCCACTGCTGCTGTCCCCAAGTCTTGTGTCTGTCCTATGTAACATGATAGGTTACGTCAAGATGTTGGCAATAAAGTCCAAGAAGCGCTTTGAATACTGTTCAGGATTAACAGTTGAAATTTCTGCACCAGCCTATACAGAGAATTGACAGGGGAGAGGAAAGAAGGAAGAACCAGTGTTTTATTTGATGCTTTGTCACTGAGAATGTTACTTCATCGATTTCACGTGCAGTCTCAGAACCAGACACTAGAAACACAAACAGTAACGGCCCTCAAGTAGAATCTTACCAATACCTTTTCAGGCTTCACAGGAGCACAGTGATACTTGGCACTCACCTCTGTAACTTCCCACACCTCTCTCTACTTTCATTGTCCTTCACTCTCCTATATCGTTTCTACGGCACACGTAACCGTGCTATCTACTGATTCATCAACAGATTCTGGTCTGTTGAGCTGCAGTGCCTTCATAGAGAGAAGACTAAACTATCACACTCAGAGCTGGTGTGACACACTCATGTAATGTATATTGCTGTACGAATGCTAAGTAACCTGGTTTGAAATGTATGGTAACAACCAGCAACATTTTTTTCAACATGAATGCATTTAAACTTGGACTCACTGAATAAGCTGTATAATTGCTACCTCAATGATGTCACAATTTCATTTGTATTTTTATTTGAGGTTTTCAGAGCCTCAGACACATTTTTATTTATATTTTTCCTGTTTTACAAAAAGGGAAAATTGCATGAATGCAATTATTGAATAAACTTCAGTGTCAGGTGGCTCAGGATGGAGAGAGCGAAATTAACAAAATGATTGTAAACTAAAGAAAATAATGTTCTATAGTAAGTTCTAATCACAGTCAGCTTACATAATCATAGTTGTTATCCACAACATATTACTATCCCTTATTTATGCCAGAAGTGTGAGTTTTTAAAGTCTGCTACATTCAAAGTTCATTAAGAATTGCCAAATAATGGCTGCATACGGTCTGCATCAACTTCCAGCTACTCCGAGAGCAGAGAGAGTAATGAGAGCATTGTTTTAGAGAGACAAAAAAATACCTTCTACAGGCTAACTGCTGAGCATTCCACATCACTCTCTATTGTAAACTAAAAAGCCCTGAGCCCTTTGCTTAAAACCCTCCACAATGGCCCGATCCTTTAGATGCTTAGACAGCAGCCTCATGAACGACTGTGCTCTTTTTAAAAAGTTTATGAAATATGACCCTTAAATCACCACAGGAGTGATAATGGTGGATGCAAGTCGTAATTCTGATCTGCCTCACCATGGTTCTTTGCTGCTAAGCAGCAGTTTCAGTCAAAATAAAGACATATTCATGGCAGTCAAATACAAGCCTTCACTGAGCAGTCTCCGAGTACTCTGTATGTACATTTTATGCTTAATTTTGCAAATAACACCTTTTTGTTGTTTTTGTTAAGAAGTCTTGTAAAGTGAACTTTCAACAATGAAACCATCACTAGGGCCCTGCAGCTGAAGATTCATAACATCTTTCGCAGTGCTTTATACTAAAACAACTGTCTGGTGAAGCAGGTTTGTTTGCAAGAACAAGGTGCATCTCACAATTTTAGGGCAAAGTCCTAAAAATGCATCTCACTAGAGTTCTTTATGGGTAAGCAAGCTATATGTACAGCTGAAGAGGGACTTCTGCTCTCAGAATGTAACGTGTAGCAGTTGGTCTGTACTTTTGTTACTACATATTACACTAGGTAAGCAAGCTATATGTACAGCTGAAGAGGGAGTTCTGCTCTCAGAATGTAATGTGTAGCAGTTGGTCTGTACTTTTGTTATTACATATTACGCTAGAAAAAAAAATATTCTGGTCTATTTCCCCTTTCCCTTGATTTCCTGAGCTGTGCTATATCAATGCACTGAACAACAAAAACATAGAAGTATAAACAGAATCAGAGGAAAAAGACCCAAGCAGATACTCACCCCATGCTTTACTGTTTTTGCAGCATGGGCAGCTTTCTTTTTTGCATCATAATGAGTAAGAATGTCAATAATGGCCATAAAGTATACTTCCTTCCTAGGCGCATCTGCAAATTAAAAACACGTGGCAGTAAGAACGACTTTTGAGACATCTGAATCATGAGTCTGCCTTCTAACAAAGGAGACTTTCTAAGGCTCAACCAGCAGCTAAAACAGGTTAATGTCAGTCAGAATCACAGATCTGTAGCGACCACAGGCTCAAGCTGTCCTTAATTGAGAGTTTAATTGCACTCATATATAATGCAAAACCCCCTAGATGAGTGTAAAACAAACCACCAGCATACAGATACAGGAATTACTGTCACTTAAAGTAACGTGGCTTACATCTTCCTTTGTGGAAAAACTATGGACTTTCACATGAAAGCCAACGCTTCTGTGTCAACAAGCAAGACTGTATTTTCTGTATGAATAAAAGCATGTATTTATCCATGTAAATGCTTATGGAGAAAAACAAAAAAGATAACTTTCCCATCTTGAACATCCACAGGTAACTAGTTGTACTTCATTTTACACGGTAACAAACCCAGTTTCACGCTTCTTACACACTGCTTATGATTATTTTCTTAGTTGGAACACAGAAACTGGGTGTGAGAACACTAATTTTTAAAAAGCAACCAAAAAAGTGAAATATAACTTGGAATGTTGCTTTTCTCATTCTTTCTAAACTGTTTTTAACAGTGTTAGCTGCCAGGAAAAGAACAATTACAGACACTAGATTTCCTGAAAGGGATGAAACTGCTGTATCTGAATAGTTAGGTCAGTATATGATCTGATTGTGCAGTAGATGAATTATTTGACTGCATCTCCACACATCACAATATTCAAGAGATATGTTCATAACAGTGCTGAGCATTATAGGTATCTTCTGCTTTCTGATGCACCAAAGAGCAACTCATTTCCTCTTCTGCTGACTGAATTTATATTTTGCGGTTTAACTTTGCCTTTACATGGTTGTCAGGGCTTTAGGAGTCTGGTGTTATAATCAAAATATCTTAACACAAAAATACTTATTACTGCTTACTTTCATGGGATTTTATTCCATAAACATCGATAGCTGGGTCAAATTCCCCCGGAGCCAAAGGCAGTGAGCTGTTCAGTGTGTTTCCTGGACTGTCTGGGGGGGTTCCAATGGGGTGGGTCCCATCACTTTCACCTTCCTCTTCATCATTCTCTTCACACTCTACTTCTTCCTGTTCAGCTCTTTCAACATCATGAATTCCAAGCAGCAAGCTGTAGTCCATGAGTTTTAACTGAGCAAGGAACTAGGAAGTGATAATAAGCAATTTATCAATACCATCAATAAGTAAAATACCAGTATCACTGATAAGCAATGTTTGTACACTCCACTTACGAACAGGAGAAGTTACACAAAGATGGTATGAGCAGAGAAAACCAGAACTTCTACGAGAGAGCACAAGAAATGATTAAGTGATAAAGCTAGCAGAGAGATACTTGAATTTATTAAGATGTAGTAACAGCACACAGGTCACTTACAACTTATAATATAAAAAAAAGCTGAAGCTCACTCTCCCAAAATCCTCAGGGAAAAATAGTTTTTCCTATGGTGAAGACCATTGCCTGTTTGAACTGATGACTGTCTCATGTTTCAATTAGGGCTATCCTGTCACCGCTCAATGTCCAGATCAGCCTCTGTGCTATCAGGTGTGCGGCATGCTATGATCTGGTGCTAAATCCACCCCCTCACTCCCTTTTAAATCTTATTAAAGAATTGTGAAAAAGTGTTTAAATATCCTTGCAGTGGAAAGCAGTGAAGTTTTACACCACGAGATATGAAATGATGCTATATTCTCTTCGCATTGACGGGCTCACAATTTAAATCATGTAAGGAAAACACGAATGTTAATGAAAGCGTGCTTTTGAATGAAGACTGAGGATGGGAGTTTTCTAAAAACGGAAAGATGAATACACTTGATGTACAGACAAAGTGTTATTTTTGTGGAGGGGAGCAGGATAAGGCAGAAAGCTAAGACAGCAGGGTGGAAATAAGGAGAGTATAAAAGCAGGAAGATGGGATGAACAGTTCAAGGGCCTGAGGGGTAGGCAGAGCAGAGCTGTGCTGTTGCCTAAAAGCAATACTGCGATTTTGAACTTGCGGAGCCCTTGCTTATGGCATGAAGAGAAAGAGGCTGAAAACACAAATTGTTTCAGTTCTTAAAAACTCTAAATGGTTATAAAAAGGGAATTATAGCAGACCAGAGAAGAAAGGATTTAAGCCAGACTTTGGAATAGTGATAGTGATGGAAGAGATGAGTATAAAATACCAAATACCAGGAAATGAGAAATTACTGTTTGCCAAAATCCTGATTCTGAGACAAGAGAGCAATCAGAGATAACAAAGTGACTCTAAATTCAAGTGCTAGAATAAATATTATGAGATTGAGAAGGGTTTTTAAGAAGCAGGACTTGGTTTCTAATAATTTAAATGTAATAAAGACTCTTCACAAGACTAAGAGAGATATGCAAGTTTGAAGAGATGATGTACAATGATATACAAGAAGAACAGGTAAGATGGCCAGAAGGTGATAGAATGGAAGGACTCCATGCATATCACTAGGTACTTGATCAATACAGAGAGAGACAGAGGAGAAAAATCTACCAATAATCATAGGAAAAAGCATGAAAGAGAACAGACTCTTGGGAAAAAGAAGAGAACAGCTCTTGGGAAAAGAGTGTGCTGCTGCTGACAGCAAGAAGAGTTAGGGAGGTCAGCACAAAGGTGGAAAGGAAAGATCATCTGATTTAAAATGGAAAAGATATTCTTATGTGCCTTTTCTCAGGACATTTTCAATGGAATGATGAGGCAGGAAATTAGACAAGAGGACATCAAAACAGCAGTAATGGATGTTTGTCTGTCTGAACACAGGAAGGGGACATAAGACACAGTTATGAGAGAAACTTAACCAACAAAAACAGATAGAGAGTCATACAGGTTAGAATACTATTCCGTAATATGTTTAATTATAAATACTGTTGGTAAGATAATCACATGCAAAGTGTTGTGCATTTTTTTTCACGGTACTGAAATGGGAACGCTTACACATTGGGTACAAAGTGCATAGTATCAGATATCTAACAAGGGCAGAAGAACCAATAAAGTAAAAACAAGGTTAAAGAACAGCTTTCCATTGTTAAAATCAGGTGCCAGATCACCTCACACCAGTGCTTTGCGTGGATATTTAACAATGCTCTGTATAAATTTCAAAACCATAAAAAACAGCCTCTCAAGCCATGATCTGAATCTGCTATTTTATTCACAATCCAGTAAATGATGTAGAAGATTGCACACAATCCACTTCCACATTTCTTGCACGTACTTAAAGACATTGTTTGAAACCTGCTTACAGCAAAAGCATTAGTCAGCAACAGCAGTACATGTTAAAAGAGCACAAAACTTCAACCCAAAAAAACATCTTGAGAGCTGTGCCATCGGTAGGGTGGTTTTCCAGCATGATATTTTAAATATAAAATAAACGCACACTGATATTCCACAAAATATTTAGGTTTTCATAATTACCATCACCATTCATTTCACATCTTTAATATGATGTCAAATTAGATTTTCGCAGAAGCAGACTATTGGGTAATTTCTAAAGTTACCAATTTTTTTTTTGGTGCAACTAATGAGATATAGATCTGAAGAACTATACAAGTCAATTCACAGAGCCATTTTGATATGAATAGCTGAAAGTCTTACTAAATCATTGACACAGTTTGCTATCAGGTCTCTTCCAACAAGAGAGATTCTCTTCCAAATTTTAGGGTTTGAGTATAAGGGCTGCAAAATACTGTGTTTAGTGACAATATTTTCAATTACGGAAACTAAAGTCAAGCTGCATGGACTAGTTAGCCCAGTATTTATTTTATTTGCTGAACTAATCTGTTAGAATAAAATATTACATTAAATTAACATACTAATACTTTTCTATTAAGTACTGACCCTATTCAGCCAACTACAAATTTATATGAATGACCATGGTAAGATAATAGGCCCAACTGCTGTACACAGATTACTGAAGGACCTTACTGTTGCAATACTAAGGATGATTTAAACCTGGATTATCATATCACATCATACAATGGTTTATGTTGGAAGGGACCTTAAAGATCATCTAGTTCCAAACCCCGCTGCCATGGGCAGGGATGTTTTCCACTAGACCAGGTTGCTGAAAGCCCCATCCAATGCTGCCTTCAATGCTTCCAGGGATGGGGCATCCACAACCTCTTCGGGCAGCCTTTTCCAGTGTCTCACCACTCTCACAGTAAGGAATTTAGTCCTAAATATCTCATCTACATCTACCCTCTTTCAGTTTGAAACCGTTACCCCTCACTGTATCATAGTCTCCCTGATAAAGAATCCCTCCCCATCTTTCTTATAGGCCCCTTTTAAGAACTGGAAGACCACTATAAGGTCTCCCCAGAGCTTTCTCTTCTCCAGGCTGAACAACCCCAACTCTCCCAGCCTGTCCTCACTGGGGAGGTGCTCTAGCCTGTTGATCACCTTTGTGGCCCTTTTCTGGATCTGCCCGAATAGGTCCATGTCTTTCTTATGCTGCAGACCCCAAAGATGGATGCAATGCTAAGTTGAGCAGAAGGGGAGAATCACCTCCTCAATCTGCTGGCCACGCTTCTTTTGATGCAGCTGGCTTTCTGGGCCCTGAGTGCATGTTGTTGGCTCATACTCAGTTTTTCATTCAACACTCCCAAATCCTTGTCTGCAGGGCTGCTCTCAATCCACCCATTCCCCAGCCTGTATTTGTGCTTGGTATTGCCCCAACCCAAGCACAGGACCTCGCACTTGGCCGTGTTGAACTCCACGAGGTTTGCGCGGGCCCACCTCTCAAGCCTGACAAGGTCCCTCTGGATGGCATGTTGGCCTCCAGCACACTGGCCACACCACACAGATTGGCGTTATAGGCAAACCCGCCACTGTACACGTCACCAACAAAGACGTTAAATAGTGCCAGTCCCAACACCGACCCCTGAGGGAACACCACTCATCACTGGCCTCCACTCGGACCTCAAGCTGTTGACCGCAACTGTCTAAGGATGTCCATCTCGACAATTCTGTATCCAAGTGGTTCATCTGTCAAATCCGTGTCTCTCCACTTTAGAGATAAGGATGTTGCATGGGACAGTGTCAAATTCTTTGCCGAAGTCCAGGTAGGTAACATCAGCTGCTCTTCTCTTATACGCTGATGCTAAAACTCCATCATAGGCCACCAAATTTTTCATGCATGATTTGCCCTTAGTGGCTTATTGGCTGTCACCAATCACCTCTTTAATTTCCATGTGCCCTAGCATAGTTTCCAGGAGGATCTACTCCATGATCTTGCTAGGCACAGAGGTGAGACTGACAGGCCTGTAGTTCCCCAGGTCTTCCTTTTTTCCCTTTTAAAACTAGGGGTTATGTTCTCCCTTTTCCAGTCAGCAGGA
>NW_010391103.1:85599-103583 GCF_000710305.1 Buceros rhinoceros silvestris | reverse complement strand
AGCAGGAACTTCACTGGACTGCTATGACGTCTCAAATATGGAGTGGCAATCACGAAACAAACAGAACATGCGCAGCTGTGAGTGGGGAGGCTGCATCCTCTGTTAAGAGCTTTGTGTATGGCCTGAGCTCTGCTGTGCCTCCATCTGTAAAATACCAGTAATAATATTCACCTCTCTCTTGGGGGCATTTGGAAGTACTAGGCTTGTAAAGCACTTAAGTAATACCATCATTATAGCATCACACCATCAAGGCAAGGACAGTGTATGGCAACCAGCTATGGCCACAAACCAGTTATGAGATCAGCAAAAGCAGTGATCAGCTCCTGAAAGTTTAAACCGTGTTTTATTTCAAACAGTCAGTGCTTACGGTCTTATAAACGCGAGTTGTCATTAATGAATTACACGTACCATTTCTTAGGATATCTGTAATCTGCCACACATTTTAATTACGTATTTAACAGGCACATTCTTACCTCAACATCCTTTTTGAGTTTCTCGAGGAACATCTTTTTGTTATTCTCATCAATATGAATCTTCTGGCCATCGTTAATAAAGTCATTGTCTTTGAACGTCGGCAGCTCTTTGGCCTAAAACAAACCAAACCTTCTGTAAGAGTGGGATCACAAAGACGAGTGCAGTGAAGCTGCTGGCCTGGCACAGCCCCGCTGCTAGCAGCAGCGCCTCCAGAGCTCCTCTGTGCCTGAGGGCACTGCCACGCTGCCTCTCTGGGGGAAGCAGAAGCACCTCAACTGCACGCAGCTCGCCGTAACTGCACCCCATGGAGCCGTCTCCTTAGTTTACCCCTCCTGTAAATAGCCTAGAAGGTATACATTTACTGGGTGTGCAGCAAACGTAGCTAAGACAACATTTCCGACTCAATAGTTGATTTGCATCAAGCTTTTTCAACACATCATTTGTCAAAGTGACTGGCAGTAAGTGAAGTTGAAACACAACCTCATAATGAAGTGCTTGCATCACATCTTGCAGATGAAGTCAGACTGGATTCCATTTTTTACAGCTACTGCGAATGTTTCTAAGTGCCTAATTACAAATAATCTGAAAGCATCAAGCGAACATGAATTATGAAACGTTGCTTGCAAGTGGCAAATGCCAGAGAAGACCACTGCCTTTTGAATGCATAATTCAATATTCCTGGATGTTAGAGCATTAGTTGATTATCTCCATCTTTAACTCTCCCATGAAGTGATTTGCAACAGCATAAGGAAAGCTAGACAGAGTAACCACTGGATTCAGTGCTAAGATGCCTCAAAAGGCCTCTGTTTTCAAAGGCCACTGACTGGAAGTTTACTTAAAAAATCCAGCAAGCCAACAAAGGAGCAGTTCCTTCAGAGTATTTGGTCAAGCAAACTAGAAGTAATAGTAGCTTCTGCAATCAGAGCCTTCAAAAAACTGGTCCATTAAGAGCAATGAACAGCCTTTCTCCCTGCCCCTCACCTTTAATCAACAGCAGGGAAGAACAGGTTTTCCTTACAAAGACAATGCTGCAGAATGACAAGTGCTGCAAACCTCAGTGACCACGAACAGGCGAATGGATATTTGAATAAAGTAACTTCCGCTTAATCTGAAACTCCTTCTGCTTACAATAAAAGGCAGCTAACATCAAGCTACTGGAATGTCCTCTGTAAGTTTAAGTCAGACATAGCTTATAACCTTACTGAGGATGGTATTTTTCATAAAGTTTATTTTCTTCCTGTGACACAGTAAGGAAAAGAATCTGAGAGGTTCCTTTCTCTGCTCCAAAATGTACATACTGGAAATGAAAGCACTGAAACGAGAACATCGTAGCCCTTATAGATCCTCACAGAGGCCAAAAGGTCTTTTTGATTTTGGGCTGTGCACAGAAGTGGCTGAAATACTCAGTTCCCCAACTGTCCAAATGCACATTTTGGACCTGGAATCTGCGAATTGCTCGAGATCCCACAAAGCTCCTTTTGTTCAGAGAAATGACCCTTCTCTTCCAATGACTGCTCAAAAACATTTAAGCAATTACTAACATTTTAACAGTTATGAGTCCATGTTAAATCCGTTATGAACTCTGGAAAAAAATAAGGTGCTAGTCTGGTTGCTCTAAATTATTACTGCATGTAGAACAATCTGATGTATTAAAATACCCTCTAAAAGAGACCCTCTATTTTAATTTAAAATAAGATGAAAAAAACCCAAGCAGCTGAGATGGAGCTGTAACCATTCATCCATCCAAAACTCCCTCCATGGAGGAGTCATCGTGCAGTCCTCAGCTGCTTTAAAGATGACGTTAGACCCTTCTTGAAGTTCACAATTGATTGTTTACTACAACACGACAGCACAGAAGACAATGATTTTCTTTCTGGCCTACTCAGTAAGTGTTTTAGGATGAAAATAAGTAGGGAAATATCAGATAATCTCTACAGCTGTTAGTCTGGAATGCTTATCAAACACAATTGAGCAAACTGTCCCATGGAGGAGAGCTGATTCTGCAGCAGCAGGACTGCAGATCCAGGGATGTTGCCAACATCATAGGATGGAATCCGGTGCATGGGATGCTTAAGAATGAAGAGAGGATTTGGATGAATCAATTTAAGATGAAACAGTAAATAGAAGATCCCTTCATTTCTATCCTAAAGTTTCCCCCCCGCCCCTGATTATCTTTCCACCTAGTATATCCAAGTTTTTCACACAAGGCAGAGGTTAAGGTGAAACAAATGCCATTAACACTGGAAAAAAAAAACCCCATACCCTATTAATACTATTTAAAGCTGGGGCTGAGTAAAGAAGAAGGATGTGCTTGTGGTTAAGATGCTGAGATTCACCTCTAGGTTCTGCCACGGAATTCCTGCACAGCACAGCATCAGCCAATCACATCCAGTGGGTGGTGGGAGGGGAAGTGTGCTTCTCCACTGAAGATGGTCTTATCTTCAGTAAAAAACCCCCTCAAATTACAAGCAATGTCTTTTTTGGAAGATGTTAGAGTCTGGTAAGCCTCTATGTTAGATGTTAGAGCTGGTAAGCCAGTTGTGCAGGTGCCATGCTGCACTTAAACCTTGTCTCTAATCTGTTTTTAATAAAAGTGAGCTAGCAAATCTGACACAGTTGCATTTCCTGCATGCCACCATGAGACCCAAGGGATGGCTCCCACGGTCATTCAGGGCAGTGAATCAGCTCTCCCAAAAGGCTAGACTCTTCGCTGCTTCATGTGCAGGCTTCCCCAGGCCTCAATAATGCTTCTGCGGCTTTTCATGTAGGGTCATTTTTCTTGACCTAAGCGCTTCTAACTTTGAAGACTTCGCAAGTGCTGAATTGCATAAACTGAGAGCCTGTACTGAGGGATGTGAATAAAAAGGAAGAAGTTAACAGCAGTGACTCCCATATAAGAAACAGAAGCTAAAAAGCTATGTGCCAGTGTTCGTCTTCACCGCATGATTTGTTTGATGTCTCCCAGCCTAAGGAGCACAGGTAAGAAGCAGCTGAAGTTTTATTTCTTTATGAACATGGAAGTAGTTTCTGCAGGTTTCTCAATATGTCTTCAGTTCAGCATCCTATCCCAATGTGTTGAAATGAATATTAACAACTTTTTTTCTCCAAAGGGATTTTTGTGCATCATGACTAAAAATAATGATCATGGCTAACATTAATGCTAACATTTTGGAACAAGCTTGCTAAAACAGCTGTAGGACAGTTAAGGTAAGTCTTGGACTGAAAAAGGAAAAAGAATAATTGTCTTCATAAACTGGCAGCAATTTCTCACCTAACAAAGGCAAAGATTAGGTTGTAGGAGAAATGTTGCATGGCAGTCTCATTGTTTGTTTGGAACTAGCCACAAATCTTGTTATTCACACAACTAATCATGGCAAAATTGGGCTAACAGTTCATGATGTTTGAAAATGACAGATGCCAAGAGAAGTTCCATGCCCCGGCTTCTCTTCACAGAGAATGGCTCACATAAATCTTTTTTTAAAAAATTAAGTATGTTAGATTAACTTTAGACTGACTGGACTCACCAGCATATATGGAAGGCAGTACTTCTTTTTTAAAAAAGGATATAATGCTGAATATAATTTCCAATAATTTGGCACAGGTGGTTTCAAATCGAATCAGAAGTCTGGAGTCACTAAATCTGTAAGATGGAAGAATAACTAGAGCTTTCTTTGGAAGATTGAAGATGGCATCTTCTTCCCTCCAGTAGTTATGGGAGCTGGGTTCAAAGTTTTCTTGAAAAATTTGATTTGTCCTAGACAGCAGTTTCTAACCAAACAAGGGTCTGCAGCACCGTTTTGCATCACAAGACCGTAAATGACCACGGAAATAGAACTGCAACCCAGAAATGGCTTTAGCCAGTGTAAACAGGCATTTCAAAAAACATTGTGCAGGACGTTGTAGGTGGTTTAGGAATTCGAGCATGTACCAAAATAGTAACTATGCGTCTTTTCAATGCTCAGGGAAATGCATCCAGAACTATCACTAGAGTTAACGTCTTCCTGCTGCAAAATGAACATGCAACATATAAAATGCAAGATAAAACTTTATTTTTTAAAAAATTCTTTTAACGTATGGAAAACAGACTTTTAAACAAACAAGCAAACAAAAAACCCCAAACTAACAAAGACAAACCAGTGATTTGTTTTGAAAGACAATAATGGAGTTGGCATCATGTAAAGGCTTGATGCTGAAATAGGAATCTGAACTCTGAACGTCTACTCCCATTTTTGTGGTGTATTGCAGCGTAATGTTTTGAAAGTTATCATCTCTGTATATGCAGCCTTGAGATTCATTTCAAAGAGAAATTAAAGACATGCTTCACATGTCTGTTTTGTGAGATGAGCATACAAAGTACACTGAAATCACTAAAAGATAAGTAAGAAGATGCCGTTCTGAAATTAGAAGGAAAAAATAACTCAGATTTTGGGATGATCTACCTTGAACGAAGTTTAACCTCTTGTCATCCTAAGATAAAAACTAATTGAAGACTAAGTAATCCTGTTGATATGCTCCTATACTAAAATCCGTCTTCCTTTAGTTATAATTGTCCTCTCAGAAATCAGTTAACTACTGTATGTTGTAATACATAACGTAAAAAGTAAAGCTAAGAATTGATTCCTTACATCTAGCAGCACCTTCCAATCTCATTATCAGAGCTATGTATTTTGCATACAATTTAACTAAGATGTAACGTGGCTGTCAACTATGGCAATTTTTTCCAAAAAGTAACTAGAATAGAAAATCCTTCGTTCAAACTTATTTACTGTAATTTTTCTGCATTTATGCTTATTTATGAAGTAACACATGCCACAGAGCTGGCACAAAGCAACCAATTTTAGGTTAATTTAAAAACATGTAATAAACTCTGAAATTGCTCAAGAAAGATGAAATATGGTGGCCTTCAGATCAGTTTGGTTTTATTTTTTTTCTTCAAATTTCCTTTCAGGTTGCTCACTCAAGTAACATGCTTAAGTTCTTTATAAGCACCAACAGACTCGATAATTTGATGTCGTACTGCAAATTTAGCATAATTGTGAGCAGGCAGACCACCAGGGGTTCTGCATTATCCTGGATTCAGGATAATGAAAATTTGCCCTCTTAAGAGGGCAAAATTGTCCAAGGAAAGAATAGAAAATGCCCACTATTAAAATAAAAAAAAATATTAGAGAACCAAAGCCTACAAAAAAGGAGCAGCTGTCAGAATTTGACAACTGTTGAAACACACTGTTCTTTTAAAATTCAAGACATCTGCAAGTGGATGTTATACTTGTTGCCAAGAAAGTGATGCTTTTATTACTAAAAATATCACTTAAAATGCAAATGAGAGGAACTGTGTGTTAAGGTGAAATGTAAGGTGTGGAGCTTGTCTCCCTACTGATTGTCACAAAATATTGAAATGACAGTTTCAGAGCTTCTCATTGGTATGTTAGGATATTAAACTCTTGAAGACTGTCAAACAGGACAGAAAAGTAACATTCTCAGTCATGCTAGCCAGCTTGTCTTCCTAAGAACTGATTTAAAAAAAATGATTGAATACTACCACCTATTTTACACTACAAAACTAAAGTAGAAAAATACTTTTTTACTGACTTATTTTATCATCCATTAAATCTTTCTGCATAATTGCCTCTTTATTAAATGAGCAAATAACAAAAGAGCAGTTCGGCAGGAAAAAGATTCAAGAACATAACTTTAGCTGTTTGCCATTCCAAAAAGTAATTTACCTAAAATTTAAGGCCTGGGTTAGCATGTGACTGAAAGACTTGCTCTTCTGTTTTCTTACTTCTGCAGCTTTAAAAGAGGCTAACGCATTATGCCTGATATTCCAAAAATAATGTTATTACTTTAATATTGGCATTTGAAATTAAATATGAATTACTTAAAAAGCCCATATAAAAACCTCAGCATTACCAGACATTTTAGCTGTACATTTTAGCACCAAAAGTTCCCTGTCTTTTATCACTTTTCTGTTTTTCGGATACGAACAGCAGCTGATATCCTTTTATCCTAAGTAATTAAATACTGTTGCCATTAATGGAAATTCTATTATTATTATTGTCATGTCAGGGCAGTATTAATAAATTGATGAATTAACTTGCTTTTGGCTAAAACATAGCTAAGTTACTACACCAGCTAAGTATTTGAGATTGCCTGGTTTTGCTTAATTATTCAGCACAATTTCTTCTAACACAGGAGACGCCAAAATCTCTTCAGAGCATTTGCTAAAATGTCTTTTTTTTTCCTTCTGAAGCTAAAGCTTTCCATGTGGTTTACTATCTTTAAGATTGTCTTGAGATTTTCACAGAAGAAAACAAACAAAAGGTCTGAAATAGTCACATCTACTTAAGAGAAAAATGGAAGTCAAAAAACATGCTACGGGGCTCTCACTTGCCAGTTAGAATAATGGACCGTTTATATAACTTATGTCAACAGGGTCCTCAGAGTCCTGAAATTAGTGCCACATGCGCACAGATACATCTCATGACAGGAGGTCTTTAGCACTGCTCAGTTTCAAAAACAAGCTTCCCTTGTCTATTTGTATAAATGCACAACCCCCTCTTTATTTAAGCTTAAAAGCCATGCATTCGAAACCCTGGAGTAGTTTACGTGAGTAAACCACTGCCATTCTAGTGCCTGTTGCAGCAGATTCAGACCGCAGTGATGACGAGCGTTCTGAACACCTACAATACAGACAGGAGGTAGCAAGCACGTTCTTCTGACCCTCTCAAATCAAACAACAAACTCCAAAACACAAGACAAAAAACATGTAATAAGCAAAATATTATTTTTCCCTTGCTTGAATCCCTAACAGCCTTTCTTAAAAGTGTTTGTAAAATGTCATTCCCTCTATGTACTTAGAAGACTACCAATTAATTCTCTTTCTTAGAAATGTTTGTTATGAGTGCTAGCTTATGGCTTCCCTCTGCACTGCACTGGCTTTTGAGGGGAATGGTAAGTAACAGAAGGCTTTTCTAACAGCCTCAAACTGTCTGCCTGCAACATCAGTAAGCTCAGTGTAGTTCTATCTCCAAGAAATCAAATTTCTTTGAAAAGAAAATAATGTGTGAGATTTAAAATAGCTGAAAAATTTGGGAGATTTTTTTTCATAGATGCACTCAAAATAAAAGAGGAGGTTCTAGATGTGTTGAAGTCAATAGGAATTTTTGATATTTGCCTTATTGAAGTTGAGTTCACATTCAATTTAGAGAATATTTTTTGGTATACGGTTACACAAAATTACACAACTTTATTTCAGCTAAGCTGTAATCAAATTCAATAGTAATTTTGCCATGAACTTAAATGGGAACAAAATTAAGGCACTATTTCTTTGAGGTCTCACTCAACGTATTAACTACAGTATGATTGTACTATCATTAACCTATTTATTATTATGAGACATAACTAAAACTGCTTAACACTGCACTACGTATTTGTAAAGTATCAGCTCCTTTAGAGCTGAATATACATAAGTTAAATCTTATTCCAAGCATAAATGTTGCAACCTGAAGTAGTCCCATACAAATAATTTGCCCTCCTCATTTCTATCAGATTATTTTAGTACTACCAACAGAGGTTTTAAATGACACCACCTATTGTTTGTAAGATACTGAAGGGTTAATCTCTCTGCTTTAAAGACTACTAAAGTTGTGCTACTAAACAAGAACACAAGGAAAGGAGATCACATCACGCGGGCTCAGCACAGCAAAAGAGAGCTAACGCTGACTACTGTAACTGCAGTCTGCATTTGGGACACGGCAGCTGTCGAATGCTGGAAGAATTGTAAGTGTTTGGTCATACCTTAGGACGAAGTGTAAAAACTTTGCACAGAGTTTTTTGTGCAATGAGAACCGTAGGACTGACAGCTAGTGCATGTCCCTCACTCCTTAGTGCAGTTGTTCAAACTGTAGAAGACTCAAAGGCAGGTATAGTGCAACTAATGTGCAGGAGACAAACAAAACATCTGAATGGAATTTGGGGACAACATAAACTGAAGTCTTTTAAGTGAACTGCTGAATGATCTTACGCTAATTCAGAAGGAATTTCCTTGGAAAAATTAAGAAATCAAAGGTCATAGGTTCATAGACTTGACCCACATTTGGAAATCTAAGAAGTCTTAGATGACGGAAAGTATGTTCCACCTTCAATTATCTGTGAAATCTCTAGACAAACCTCTCCTAAAGTGCCATCACGCTATTTCATTAAAACTGCAGAGAAATGTTAATTTTGAGAACATAAAATTTTCCAAACGAACTGAAGTTGGAAATGGAGAAAAAAAAAGTCATCATTTCCTTTCAGAGCAAAGTTTCAGCCCAGAATTTGAGGGGGACTATCTCTCATTACAGCTACAAGTGCATCTAAGCCGTCAGCTTGCTCCTTTATGTACGAGCTTGACGTACTCAAAGGTTCTCACAATTTAAGGTTTGGTTCACCTTCGCATTCACTTTAGAAGTGGTGCCACATCACATCATTCCATTAACTGACATGAAGTATCTATAAATCTCAACACTAAAGAGCAAGAGAAAGATGAAGAAGCAGGAGGAAAGAGAAGAAAGTCCTGATGTTTTCCTACCACAGGGCAGACCCTGAAGAAACTAAGAGGAGAAGAGAAAAAAGGAAAAGGTAGAGGACTGGCTCACTTACCTCTGAAATCTCAACACCATTGCAAACCAATATTCAAAGGTTTGCAGAAAATAGAGGAAAGATAAAGGAGGGAATAAGGTAGAACTCAAGAGGGGAGAACATGATAGAAAACAAAGAAATGGGGCAGAACAGCAATGGTTATGTTTGTCCTGAGACTAGCTAGCAGGTTAGGTAACTGAAAAAGAAACAGAAATACACCATACCTTTTCTTTGTCACTGGCTTCTCGAGCCACAGTAGAGCCCTGAAACAGAAAAAATGGATCTAAAAATGTGCATATGTCAGAAACTAATTTGAAAATGTTACGACAACAGGTCAAAAAGCGGATGGACTGCATCCTTCTGAACTTGAGAGCTGTTTTAAAGAAAGGTGATACAGGAGGTAGAATGTCCAGGGCTGCTGAACTGCTGCAATCACTTGAAGAAGATGTATCATGAGAGAAGAAAGATGGATTAAATCCTCAAATGCTCTATATCTAGTGTCCTCCTGACTGCTGGAGCTCCTTCCTCTTGTCTCATCCTCACATTGAGACTATCATCCTGGAGTTCAGTTTGCTTGGTAGAGTTCTCACCTTTTTGTGCCAATTTAGCTGTATGGCTATGGAATAGCCTATTCTATATAACTATTCTTGTATGGACATATGTAATACACATTTGAAAAGGATGTCACACAATATAAACACATAAAAATATTTAAAAGATCACAAAGTACAAACAAGAACAAAAGTACCTCAAAGCAACATGAAGTCAAAAGAAGAGATGAGTTCAACTGTGGATTCACAAGATTTACAGTGCTTGCCAAAGACATTTTGGATTTTTTATTTTCATGTATTTCTTAGCTTAAAACTAGTAGGCAATATGGTGCTTTTCAAAAGAAGAGATGAGTTCAACTGTGGATTCACAAGATTTACAGTGCTTGCCAAAGACATTTTGGATTTTTTATTTTCATGTATTTCTTAGCTTAAAACTAGTAGGCAATATGGTGCTTTCTGAATAAGCTGAAGGTGTAAAAAAAAAAAAAAGCTGTATATATTTCCTTGCAAATTTCTTGGAGCAAGACCACACAGTTAAGTACCCAGTATTTGTTTATCGTATAACAGCACTGCAAGGAATAACAACTACAAACAAGGTAGGTGGACACTGAAAGTGGGTAAATTAGGCCTGTCATTTGTTGGAAGGCATGCAGTCATGCTGGTTCAAAGAGCCTGAGGATTCACAACCACATCTTTTTACAGCACATTTTACTCTGTTTGCTGAAAGGAACTTAGAAAGGATGATGGAGAGAAAAGCGAAATGGGACAGTACATCTTAGCTATTACGTATGGCCCAGCAAGCAGGGTTTCATTACATTACATTGTTAACTGGTAATAAAGCCTGGTAGAAGTCTGATGTTTTAGATTATCGATGACACACCTTTTATGTGGTATTCTATGCTCCAACAGACTACTGGGCCTGAAAAATGATCAGCTGAAAACCAATAGTAAAATAGTACAATAGTAAAATGAGGGAGATTGCAAAATTTGACATTGAAATAATTTTAATAAAATGCTTCAGTGGCCAGGAAAATACCTCTGAATTCCTACGCTTAACTGTGGTCTCTTAGCATCTACACAGGCAGAAAGTTGTGCTTAAGTGAGCTCTAAAGCGGTGTCAAAAATATTCATGTATGAAAAAGGACTCTGAACCTACAACCGCAGATGCAATGAAAATCAAGGAAAAAAAAAAGGGTTTATAATATATGCAGCGTCACTATAAATCTGCTCAGTGAAGGAGTTTATTTTGAAGAATAATATGATACTGATGTTATATTTAAATTGCAAGAGAATTTTATCTTTAAAGCAATTTTGCCCAGCTGGACAAACTGAATAGAGTGCAGAAGCATTCTAGAAGATAAATAATAGCAGGAATTGTAGACACCAATGCTAAGAACGTACTGCATATACTTTGATTGTTTCTGTTGTGCTTTCATCCTTTTTAAAATGCACCTGGATATTATGATGCTCTAAAACACATACAGGTCTCTCAAATTAAAAAAAGATCTTTCTTGGATAAGCTCTGCTGCCAATAATTCTAAATACCAAAAAGTCAGTTGTTGACAATCTGGAAATCAGTTCCTAAAAATCACGTTCTAACCAATTGCTAGGTAGATACTTGCCAGTAGGAAAGGATGGTGCAGTACGTAGCATTACAAGTCTCTTAATAAAAAATTCTAAATAAACATCTTAATACAAGTTTGCAGATGCACTTAGTGGTTCAACACACAGAAATTGCATTTATTATAAAGAAGTAGGTTTCTAAGGGCAGACTTTTTGGAAGAAATTATGTTAAGAACCTTCTTCTATTTACATTTTACTGGTTTAAATAATGATGATATTTAGGTATTTTATAAAAGAACTCTGCAGAATCAGCTGTGGCTTTCCATATATAAAAACCTATAGGAAGCAGAATTGTTATTGTACTTGTGTGAAGAGTTAAATGTACCTTCAGGTACATTTAACATCATAACTGCTTAAACTGTTCCATTTAAAAATGCACAATATGAATAAATTTGTACAATTTCTATAAAACCATCCTTCAGTTTTGCTAAACCTAGATGCAGAGGTACACCAGTTAATAGTGGCTCTCACATAACACAATTTAAAATCAATTAAAATTCTGAGCAATATTCAGGCATAAGCATAATACAGTATTTATAGTAAAGATTTCCAGCTGCTTTGTCAGTTATCCCATCAGCTGTTATTTCTCACCTTTAAATCATATTTTCTATAAACAGATAAACGATGGCTGAAGACATTTCTTGTAACAATCATATATACTTCAACTCCATCAACAGTAAGCCGGTACATGCCCAAAAACTGTGGAAGAAGTGTATTCCCATGACACTCCACAATAAACTGCAGGAGCAAAAGAAAAAACAGAAATGAGGATGGATACGTATTATATAAATATATACTTACACATTTTTGAAGATGAAACACGCAGAAAGAACACATTTATTTGCTGAATATGTATTTATGTGGAGAAAAGCCTTCAAAAAAATCACCCAAAACAAACTCCATCAGGAGGTTATCCTGCTTTTAAGCCAGTGTTTAAAAATTAAAATCTTGAACTGCTTAACTTATAAGTCTTTACTTCTGTAGACAATCTAATGGAAAGAGCAGGCTCCATTTGAGAGATCTGTCCACTTTTATGGTCCAGAAATCACACATAACGCAGGTAATATAATTGGTACCGATATCAAAGGACAGAAGTATTTTTTTGAACATCACATTGCTGTATTTTGTACTCTGTTGTCCCGGAATATGTTTAATTTTTATGTCTCTCCGTTCTCAATATTTGTTTATTATGATGAACATTTATAGTGCTGTCACCAGCAAGGGTTATTATTTATTATCACCAACTTTCTGCTACTTCCTATGTGATGGTTGCATTTCAGGGTCAGAGTTGAGCAGTGAAGTGCAAGATCCTTGTATTTTTTTATGAATGAATCATTATGTTCCCTTAAGGTCACCATATTCTGTTACGAAGGGACTAAACCTGTCTTTTTTTAAATCACTTGCTTTACAACTAATAGTTCAAATTTCTGGAGGAAGCACAAAAAGTAAAGACTACATGATAATGATAACTATTGAAGAATGAATGCTTATTGCCAGAATAAAAATGCCTATACTGTACTAATCCTGAAACCAACTCAGACACATCCACTCATATTTTGTGGATCCAAGGAAAAGTTAAGCCACAATGATGAAAACCAGAAAAGGACTCACCAGCTTTCCTGTTATTGCCAAGTCTCAAACAGAAGAACTTGGAGAAAATATAAAACTTCAAGCCCCAAATAGGACACGTGAAAACTAACCAACAGTCAGCTTTTAAAGCAATTCAGCTTTTAAATATTCATTGAATACTGAAGCTGCTGTTTCTTTTGTGCCAGAGTGACGTGGTTATTAGAAACACATCATGCTAAATACAGGCAGCTTTAGAACAATTTAACTGAATAAGCCATCTGAGTTGTTGACCAAAGGTAGGCAGTATTTGGTAACAAATCATACAACAAAGCTCTTGGATCCCTGGAGATCTTGCAGTCTTGGGCTTCCCTGCTAGTTTTAAGGAATTTCTCTCACCAACTTTATATACCACATACAGACTTCCCTGTTTTAAATGGCAATCTAAAATCAGAAAGATGTAAGAGTCCTGAAAACAATCCTGTCAAGCAAGAAACAAAAGGGAATGAACAAAGATGGAAATTGTTGACTGAATTAAACATAATTTTGACTAACAACTCTGACACATGAGCGTGGTTGACTCTTGCTGGCACAGTATGGGCTGTAACACTTCTTTCTGGCTTCCCTGTAGCTGTACTGGTTACAAACCCCAAAGCAGAGGACATGACGTAGTTGTGCCACTTCACAGCAAAGCAGTTTTAAGCTCAAACTGCCTATGAATGGGCAAAACATCTTAAGTTGCTGCAGAGCTCAATGAATGCAAATTAGAACCTTATGAAGGAAATATGCCTCAAAATACAGAGACGTTTGATGGCAAAAGGCCACAAAAGCAATGTCAGTCCTGAGCAGTGCACAAAGATGGATCCATCTGCGTGTGAGAAGACTTCCATGTTTGGAGATGCAGAAGTTTTAAGTTGGGAGTTCCTGAACTGGAGGATTTTCAATTGCAGTGCTGTTACCAACCTGACAAAGCAATTACGTGTTAGAGATTACATAGCGCATTTTGACCATCAGTATTTTTCTCTTCAAGATCTGACCATAAAGTGAAATTAGAACTTTTAATGCTGAGGTCGCAGAAAACTCGTTTAAAATACTAATCCCTATTAGACAAACTACATTCATTATTTTGTAATAAATGTCAAGTATTTGGCATATACCCTAAAAGTAAACACTTTTCTAATGCTTTATAGAAGGTGGGAAGAGTTGTTCTTACAAATAATTTCCTGAGAAATTCTTTCTCTAAGATGATTAGGTACTGCAAGGATGCTAAAAATCCATCTAGCTTTCAAGAAGGGTTTAGTGCCACAGAATTCCAGGCCACTCAACTCTTGAATGGATCCACATATTCCTAATCTTACAGCTGTTAGCATCTATTTTAATTCAAATGCTGTAGCTATTGTTCCAATTTCCCATATGGGGATCTGAGAAGCAGAAACTTAATTTGAAATCACACAGAGATTGTGCCACATGAAGGAACAGCAGCTATGCAGCTCAAGTACTGGCCTAATGATCCCCTGCCTTCCTCTCAGCTTCCAGAGTCACAGTCTTGACACTTAAACCATCTTTTCAACCCGAGCTATTGCTAACTCTAATTTTAACCTTTCTGGTCCTGAGCATCCCCATCTATAAAACACCAATGTCATTAACACAGAACACGTGCAATATACCCGCTGCAATAACATAAAATAAATCCTTTGGTGAGCGGTATACAACTTCCTCCCAAACTGTTCTGTATTATGTAACAAGAAAAAATAGGCAATTAATCAGAGTTGCTTAAGTCCGATTTGTAAGTTAGGGTTAGCAACTTGCTCTTACTGCTGTTTCATCTTAGTATTTTGCAAACAAACCTTCTGAAAGGGCAGTGTTACTAGTATGCAACACAGGATGTGAAAAGCTCCGCTAATACTGCTCTTCACTTGATAAAAAGGGACTTGGCCATGTTCTCACAGGCTTCTAAAAGACCTTCTCAAAGCGGACCGTGTACCACCAACAGTTGTTTCCTACTCACTGCCCATGGTGGACGCTCATGCCACTGCAATTTAAAGAAAAGCCCCTAAAATTATTTCAGTGTTTCCCATGACAGCATTACTTATCTTGACGGGGAGACAAAGAAAAGAAGGAGGAATGCCACTATCTTTCAGCATCTACAAGGTTGGTCTAGAACTTCCTACCTTTGAAACTATCAATCCCCCATATCTGCATCACAGAGGAGGCAAAACGTGTCATCTGTTTGGGTGGGAGTCCAGCAGGACTTGCACTGGTGACTGTGGTTGGCAGATTTTCAATTTGTCCATCTTGACATAAATGAAGTAGCAATTTAGTCACCCCAAGGTGCTTTTTAGGAATGATTTCCTGAAGTTTCCCACTCACAGCTGGAATAAAAGTGAGCCTAGAAAATAAGCCAGTACATGCTTAACAGGACTGCTAAATTTCAGTGAAAGAAAAGACCTTCACTCTTATGTTAACGCTTTCTAAGAAGAACATTAAAACAATTCTATCAAGCAGCCTTACTAAATAAAACCGTAATATGTAACTAATATGTTTACAAGTCCTTATATGCAGTAATGAAACCAACCTTTTTAAAAAGAGGGTTGTAGTAAACACCCCATCATTTTTTGTTAATTCAGTCAATTTTCAGTTTTCTGCACAGCATAAGGACAGTATTGTCATTAACAAAATAAAGTATCATCAGCATGTTGACCCATTTTATCAGCTGTGCAGCCCAGGTTTCAAATATGTAATTTTCTGAGGTCTCTTGAACCACATGCTTAAAGTGGAAAATTAAGAAAAAGAAGCTCCTTGCTACCCCATGATAATGCTCATAAGGTATCAGGATGCCTAAAACATAACATAGTGCATATAATTTATTGGCAAAGAAGTTATGCTATTTTTGCTTCTTTTTGGAAAAACACGGAGTAAAATTCCCATTTCTATTTCTCCTCCTGCCCTTGGAGATAATCTGTGAAATGATTTGGTATCAGTGAAGACTAAATCCTGAACTATATGCATCTTGGTTCTATGTGAAAACTCAACATTTCTATTTTTCTCAGAAAGCCCTATTTTGCAAACATTAAATCAGAAATATCCACAACACTCACTTTCTCTTACCCCGTTATATATTCCATGATTTTCTACATCATGATTAAGGAATCATGCTTGAATTATCAAATGCTTACGTGACAAGACTATACATTCATTAGGAAACCTTCATTTAAGAAACTGAATGGCAAGTGATACAATTACTTAAAAACACCTTGAACATTGTGAAGGACAAGATGGTGATACTCCTGGTTTGGGGCTCAACTTTCTCTTTCAGCTCCTCTTGTCTGCCATCAGAAATATCCTCCATTGGTGTGAGGTGTGCGTGTGCACTGACACGTAGGATCACCCCCCAAAAAAGAGGTTGAGAAATTTTCCAGAGCTATATCATGCTTCAGAATATTTCAATTATTGCCATTTCCTTGAACCCTAGTAATTTCATGGAAAATTATCCATTGGGTACTTATGTGACACATCGTAAGGATTAATTAGCCCAACTACAGTACACAACAAAATTATAGATTTTCAAGGCATATAAAGCTGTTTAATTCTAGTAAGAAAGTAATTTCATTTAAAAAAGTGTTCAGTAAATGCACAGGTTTTCAGATACAAGCCCTGTGATTCACAGCCTTATCGTTCATTTTATTTCAGACTTGGGCTAGTGTTAATTTTACTACAAAGTGCAACATAATCTAAACATTACCACCATGTGTGGTTATCTAGGCTGCAGATCTGCTACCAAGGAACATTATATTGGTGTTGCTACAGTCAAATGAGTCACTGGGTGTGCTGATTTCTTCTGAAAGTGCTATGTACAGCATCAACAGCTTACATATCTAAAATACAATAAATATATAGAAAACATCTGCTGGTGACCCTTAGGCCTCAGAGCCAGCACAGCCAAGTCCAATCTGCTATTTTGTGTAGTTAGATATTTACCTATGAAATTTAGTATCTTTTGGTAAAGATTTTTCACTGTGTTTTTCAGTAACAGTTCCAGCCTGTGGTTTTATGTTCCTTTTACATATTGCCCTTCTGTAATTCCATCTAATGCCCATGCTAACAAGTTTTCCGTTTTCAGGGTCACCTTTCCTACAGGAAACAGTGGATCTGTGAATACAGGTGAAACGGAGACTGTTAGGATGAGAACATACATTTCATCACTACTTTTTCTGCTTCTCTTTGTTTCTCATATCAAAGGTGCTTTATAGGTTAGCACAGGGCAGAAGCCACATCCTGTGCAGCCTCCTGATATGCACAAGGAACTGGATGAAGGGCTTTTCTCAGCTGCATTTCTTCACAAACCTGCCATGAATCTTCACATCTTATGACATTAGGACATGGTAGGCATCCTTCTTCATGCATATTTGTTTAAATAATAGTTCATTATATATTGTCTTGCTTTGCCTTTTTGCCTATCCTTTCCCTTCTTTTTGTGATACATACAGATGAAGTCACGAAGAAGTAAGGGGGAGCTGGGATGAAGCAAGCCATTGATAACCTGTGCAAGTTATGACTTGGAAAGGGGATGACACAAATTTAAAATGTAGCTCTGTTTTAGCAACCTTCTGTTTTAACGTCAGCCCATCTCAGTGCAAATTCCTAGTCAACTAGTCCTCACTTTCCTTTCTGGGCTATTCTCTAGCGTATGTTGTTACTAGTTCAGTGACAAAATTGCTTTTAGCCTACAGTAACATTTTTCTATTTACGGTTTTAATGTAGTCTCCTACTTTCCACCCAATAACCTTCTGCCGTTCCTTGATTCCTGTGCAGGCCTGAACCCCATTCTGATGTAATTTCCCCTTTTTCCACCTATTTCCTACATCTTTTTCCTTCTCATGTGCCCTCCTGCTCCTTTCATATTTTTATCTCTCCAGAAGCGAATTTTTCCTGCTTTTGTTTTCTCCGTTATGCTGTTGTCTCCCCTTTTTAGCTCATTCTATTCTTTCCTTTTTTCCCATTCACTCCCCCATCACTCAGCTGTTTGCTGCCTCCAGTAAATCGACAGTCCTTCTCCTTTACCACTATTCGCTACTTCTGCTGGTTGCCAGGGAGACAAACAGGCAGTGCAATAGGTGTCAGTTCTGCATACAATTACCTGTGTAGGGA
>NW_010391103.1:64860-85505 GCF_000710305.1 Buceros rhinoceros silvestris | reverse complement strand
AGAACATGCAGTCAACAGGGACAGCCACCTATACAAAATGTAAAGGGTACCTGCACCCATGAATAGTTCTATACTGGAAAGCTTGTACGCTAACAGTTCCCTCTTGTTCACCTGCTTTGAGATGGCTTCTCAAATTATTTTCTTTACTGAAGTCACCTGGGTGTCAACACTGAGGAATAATAAATGCGTTTTGAAGTCCATTTTAATGAAAAAGAAAAAAAAAAGGTGTTCAAAAGGTGGTGTTTTTCTGAGACACTCAAGTTGCTTTCATTTATTTTTAAAACTTTCTATCCCGCCTGTCATCTATTCTCAAAGAGCACAGGACTCCACTTTTACAGCAATTTATACCAATTTAAGATTTAAAGTAAGTTTATCTCACTTGGAAGGGCAGGGTATCTTTGTTCTGACATTTCAGAGACTAGAACATCTGCCTACATAATCTTATGCAACTGTCATCGATTTCTGCCCTTGAAAATCATACTTGTAGTTTAGAAAATACCTACTTATATAGTACTGTCTACAATAGCATACTCTTCGCACAGGACAATACACCCAAGGGCAACATATAAATATAGCTTGAATGTATGCTGAAATGGTAAGTTTTCCTTTAGGACAATGCAGAGTATGGCCTGTTCCTTAAACAGAGGGTGAAATCCTGGCAATGCACTTATCACGATGACTTTGCTCAGCCCTCCTTTCAAACGCCAAAGGCAGCAGTAGCTTAACTCCATTCTTCTGGTTCGTGCTTCTGGGGTCAGGAGCATAGCTTTAAACCAAAACTGCACTAGATTTGGAGCTGTTTCAAATGTTTGATTTTGCTCTCGAGTACTGTTTAAGTATTTAACATGAACATGCTTTATTTACACAATTTTAAATGGTCAAACTACATCTGTGAGCCCATACAGCAACAGCTTTTCTAATATTTGAAAGTTTGACCCATTTAAGTATAACAGTGGTACTAGTGCACTCGATATGTAAATGATGTTAGCTGAAGTAACACCTGAAGATTAGTGAGAGGAGTTCTGCTAATAACTGATAACATATCGGTAACATAAGCAACCCAAACCAATTGCAATTTACCATCAAAATGTGACTAAAAGCAGTATTTCACACTATGTATCATAAAATATTACAGTAGTTAGAAACTGGCTAGTATGGAAATTCACAGCATAAGAACCTAACATGGCATATATATATACCTGTATTTACTGTAAGACATAGAAACCTAGCTGGTTCATGCTCTAGGCCATTTTGTCTTTAAATGTAGACAGAAGGCTGGTCCATGCATGATAGACTTTATAGTCTAGACATATATAGCAAGATGCTTTGCAACTTTAAGCATGGAGAATGACATTATTCCTCTTGCGTGCTTAGAAGTGGTGGGCTTAGTGTTTTGTTGGGGTTTTTTTTTTTTCCAACTTTGCAAGAGAAAATAATTATCTCTAGTGTTCCTACACAGTACTAGAAGTGTCAGACTCATCTGAAGAGTTGACAGAAAGCGTCAAGTGTTTAGACTGAAGTGTTCACCATCTGTCTGAGGTTGTGAGCCTGACTGCCACTGAAAAAAAAAAAAGACACCACATGAGACAGTAAGCGAATGAATGCAACTCAGAATTCGGGATAGCAACTATAAATTACAGTTGTCAGGACTATTGTTTACAACGCAACAGTTTTAATTTGGAGTTGCTATATATACTTACATGCTGTTTCTATAGTAACTTCTCCTGACACTCCTTCAAGCCGGGTTCACTTTCAGTTATTGACACATTTCTAGTACGTAGCCTTAGGCTTGGAATTTGATTTTTTTTTTTACATTTTAAATAGTGGCAGTAATACTGTAAATTGTGATGCACCTAACTTGGTTGCTTTTGCAAAAAGTCACGTGATATTGCAACAGACCTCCACTCAGAAAGGAGAAAGGTAATAACTCAGCCAAACAAACTTGTTTTATTTTCACTCTGAACAAGTTACTAGCCATTCAGTTTCCTGCAGGTAACCTGCTTTCTCTAAGGTGTGCAGTTATAACCATTATAACTTTGGAAAACCAAACCCCAGGCAACCTAGACTTGATATTTTTAGAATTACAAGTGTTTACAGGCAATGGACAATTCGTGCTCCTTTTGTTAATACCTAAGTATACAGCCTGCGTAAGTGTAACCTCAGCTCCCCACAGCTCCAAGGAACAGATGGAGAGAGGAAGGATGAAAAGCACTGGATGGGTTTGTGGACTGAATGATCTCCAGTTACTTATAAAACACGCTTTATTTCTACTTTTAATGGCAGTCTACATATCTCTAACCTTTTGGTGACTTCACAAATAACTGTCAGTACTTGGAGTTAGATTTTGAAGGTGTTATTGGGAAAACTGCCCTGCTACGCTTCTCTGCTGATCATGGTGCCTCACTGGTAGTTTTATAGTTCAAAAAGATGCAAGGAGAATGACAGCTATTTTGCAAGTGCCAGGGGTAAAACTATTTTGGAGAATGAACAACATATCCAGTCTCTCATACTTCATACTAGGTCCCCTTCCTAGTATTCTTTGTTTAAAGATGGTTGTCCTCTTGTATTTATAGTTAAGCAGTTCAAGCAGTTTTGGAAGTCTGATAAGGCTTGTTTGGTCCATGAGCAGGGACAGAGGTACTTTCAAGGTCTAGAATAAGTCTATCAGCTTGGAGCTGTTAGCCTTAACAAGGAAACAGGTGAGAAAATACTGTGGTTTAAATGAAACTCACAAGTTGCAACCTGGGGAAGAAACCTGGAATGAATTTGTAGGGGCGGGGGGGAAAAAAAAGCCTGAGAAATAGAGGAAAGATAATCTGTTATAAATGGCATGAATATAACTCATAATCATCTCACAAGTACACAAAAGTACCTGCCTTCCTGGGCAGGTAAAAGAGGGTGACAAGACACCGAGGGTTTACAAGTTCATTTTCATAATAGATAGACGATCTAAATTCAGATCCTTTGGAGATAACTTGAGCTCTAATAAGAGAGAAACAGTTTTCCAAAAATCAGATGTATTGCCTCCCTAGTCTTAATACACCTCAGGAATGTTACTCCTCCCAGGATGAACACTGCACTACGTAACTGGGTCTGATCACGTCTGCATGATCCTTCCTTGGAAGGCTGAACCTTTCACATACGGCTCTGCTCTAAGAGCAGTCTGGCACAGGGCATGATACATAATTCAGGGACTTTTTTTTCTCTACTAAAAGTGGAGAATTCTGCTGCACTGCTTCACAGATAAAACCCTTTCAGATCAAAGCTAAAATCCTAAGTTTGAAAACTAATAAAAAATAACCCCCAAATTACAACTAGTTAATAGTTTAAAATTTCTTTTTAGCAAAAGTATAATTAAAAGATGGTCTTACGAACTTCTCTGATAGTGACGATATTTATCTACATTAAAACAAACACATCATGTCCTACATGTTATTTAAACAAAAGAACAACATGTGGAGAGAGAAGAGTTCATATTTAAGTCACTGAAAGCTTCCCAAGCTACTCTGGACTTAGAGGACAATCAGAGATCTCTCTTCAGCACAGGAAGAGCAGAGAGGGAGACAGCCAAGCAGCACCACAAAGATGGCTGGCGATACCTTCAATCCGAAGCACCCCAAAAGCATGCTTTTGCCTCCCACCACAAAAAATGGCTTTAGAACTGGTTTCACAGAAGTAACAGTATTTAAAAAAAAAACAACAAAACCACAAACAAAAAGATTGCAAGACAAAAAATAAGCAACCTAAAACAACAACAAAAGCCCCAACCCCACATTGTGCTAAGATCCCAACCTATGGAAGTGAGCAGGAAGATAGAAAGAAAGATAAACTCTCCCACACCCCAACTGGTATCATATTTTAGATGATTTTTAGACATTCTTCTGATTTCTGCAGCTTTAGAGCTAGTCAAACAGATGTGGGGCTAAGAAAATCACCACTGATTTTATTAAGGCTTATCATACTTCCCAAGTTCTGCTCCCCCCCATGCCATCCACAAATTTTACACTGGTACAGTATGATAGTTACCAAGGCTCATTTGGGGATTTCCACTGTTCGCTTTTGACTTCACTGTTGTTTACGGAAATTCACATTAGCAGAACCTGGGTTTTATTAGCAGGAATTTTACGTTTATCATATGCAACTTTAAATGTATCATACAATACAACTTCAATTGTTTGAAATCTGTTGTTAGTAAAACACAGAACATTTAGAGATCAGACCAGGAAGAAAGAGGTCTCCTGCACCATTCACGTACGTGGAAATCTCCAAGCTAGACCACAATAAAGTAGCTTCCAGTGTGGGAGTCCACTAGCTGCAAGGAAGAGCATCTTCCTAGCAAGGTGAAGGAGCTTATAGCTTCCAAGTTAGTATCTCTCTATCACACAGACATAGAATTTTACTTAGAGCTAGCTTAGATTTAGAAAAGTGCAGCCTTTTCAATTAGAGACATACAACAACTTGCTCATGCTAAAGGGAAAAAAAAAAATCTGTAGTGACTATTTTCCCATAATTATTCAGTTAAACTTTTAACCCTAAAAACTGATTGGCATTAAAATATTGATAAGAGATCCTCCACCCTGATAATAATTAGTATATTACCTGATGGTATTTCTTCAGTATGTTGTGCATTTCTGCTACATCTTCACTTGTTATAGTTTTGATGATATATCTTTTGTCGTAAGATGTATGAAAGCGGGCACCACTGCGTGCTTGGGAATCATTGGCAAGGGGTGCACTTCTTGTCAATGAATTCTGTCAATTGTTTTAAGACAAAAAAGCATAAAGTCAAACAACATATAAATGCAACTTCTAATTAGAACAAATATAAACCATTTCAATTTACATTTCAATTTACTTTCAAATTTTTTTCAATACATCTGCACCAAGCTGAATACTGAAAAGTATGTAATCACAGACTGCATTATCTTGACAAATCACTTAAATATTCTGAGAACAAAAGAATGTTTGAGGGAAGGTATTGCCCATCAGTTCAAAAGTCATTCTCAATGCTGAATGAGAATTCAATGCACTTCGTTATGTATACATTTTAAGCTTTCAGGAAGAAAACATACAATATTTAAAATACAAAAGGAACACTGTATCACACCACAATAACTATGAACAGAGAATTCATCTGTAGTAACAATATCACTTTAAAACTGAGCAGGATTTGCTCGAGCCAGTGTGACCCAATACTTAAAAAAAAAAAAAAAAAAAAATCACAGCTAGATTCCTGAGTTCTAGTACCAGAGCTATTCCAATGATTTCATATCTAGTGCTAAGCAAGTAATATTATCGTACTGTACCTGCTTTGGTAAAATACACCCTCCTTCCTTACAGACTCAAGAAGATTAGTTAATGACTGTATAGTAGGTAGAAGAAAAACTGCTGTAGATTAGTGACCATTTTTAGACTGAAGCTTGAGACTACTTGCGCAAAAGAAGCGGCCTGCTTTTTCCAGAACGTAAGTAGCGTTCACATTAGATTTCTTTATATTTACAAACAGTAAAAATAAATTAGATTAAGTGTAACGACTTGCTTTTGGCCGAAATTATCTTTCTTTACCAATAAGAGTTTATGGCAATTGTTACATACTTGAATTACACCATTATTATTTTTTAAAATAAGTAGTAACAGCAGCAGAATAGCCATGAGAAAACACAACAATGTTCTTAAACCTCATGGGTACATCCATAAAAGTGGGCCCACGTTCTGAAAAGGTTAAACAAGTTAAATACAAGCTGTTGGAACACCTCTATGTTTATAAATACACCTGCCATACCTATTCAGTGTATCTATGGCAGTAGCAAACCCCAGCTCCTGCTATCATTCCTCACTGGACCGTAGTGCACAAACAGCTGTTGCTAAATTGAAATACACTTTCCCCCTTCCACAATTACATGGTGTAACATTTGCCCTGCTCAGAAAAAAGATATTTTCACAGGATACGCAGATTCCAGTGACACAAGCTCAGTAATTTTTATAAAACAATACCCTCAACCAAGAGGTGAGGACAGCTATGGCCCCAGTTTAAGAAAGCACTTGAACATGTATAACAAGCCCTCAGCATAGTTAAATCTTACCCTAAATGTGAAATCAGCTTAATATGAAATAAAAATATTTTCCCACAAGGTTACTTTGTCACCTGAAATACTCAGGAACAGTAGGGATAACAGTAAACAACCTAAAAATCAAACAGCTCTACAAGGTCTTATTAGAATGAAAACCTTAGTTACGACACTTAAGAAAAATAACTCTGTGCACGCTTCTTCTGGTATGTTTCTAGGCTTGTGCAATGAACTAGAATCTTTACTAGCGCCTACGATAAAGCCATGTCTTTCTCCATTATCCTCTCTACTTATGACAGAAAGGAAGGGCGTGGATGCTTCCCTAATATTTATAAATACACAATTCTCCCAGACTGATCAGAACAAGAGTTTTAGGGACAAACACTGCAGCCTCAGTTCCTTCTCTGCGTTGGCTTTTGGACAGTCAATTTTAATAGATGCGAGTACCGATACATCGGTACTTCACATGATATGGAAGATACCAGAGAAGAGAATTTAAGTATTGCTGCAGTTTTCTTTCCCTGTTTTCAAGGAAAGAAAAATTAATTTCCCACCATTCCACCACTGAAATGCTTCTGTGTACTGATAAAAGAGAACCAGTATCACAAATGGATCAAACTTTCTTAATTTTCAAATTGAATTGTAAATAGATTTAGTCGTAGCAACCACCCTCTGTAGAAACTCTCTCTGTTCTCAGGTCAGGGCTTGACTTTGTTTCCAGGGCATATATTTAACAGTTTAAGATGAAGAACTGATAATAGAAATTTAAAAAAAATAGTGCAAATTCAGTTACCTTCATCACAGACTAGAAAATATAAAGTAACATACTTTTAATTTTGAAAAAAGCTAAAGCATAGGTAATTGTTAGTGTATGTGGTCGATTAAGCTATTGCTAAATTATTAGGCTGTAATTCAACGCGCAATAATAAAGGCTACTAGGTAATTATTTGTTATTTTTCCCAGCAGAAGAAGATTCATTATTCTGAGGTTAACTTCTCCAATAAAGCAGTAACCACAGCTTTCTGAATGTTTTTTTCCCAGGGAATCGTAGTCTTCAAACTGTAAACCATGGGGTGTATACAACCATGGGGTGTATATAACTGTGAAAGCAATTAACCTGGGAGGAGACTTGAGTTGTTTTGTGTGTTGGGTGTCTGGCAGGGATTTGGTAGCAGAGGAGGGGGCTGCCAGCATGGCCCCTGTAAGCAGCTTTGAGAAAGCTCCTCACTCCACCCCTGCTCCACGTTGGCCCTGCCTCTGGCCAAGGTTGAGCCAATTGGTGCCTCTGAGATAAAGGTATTTTAGAGGGGAAACCTGTTGAGCAAGGGCCTTTTGCTTTGGGAGCTCTCTTGTTTTGCAGGGGAGTAGGACAGAGGGAGAGACAACCCATGCAGACAGCCAGGTTAGTGAGGAAGGGTTTGGGGAGACACCCTGGAGCATCCATTTCCCTTTGGCCTGTGACGAGATGGCAGGCTGAGTCCCTGCAGTCCTCAGAGATCAGCAGTGGAGAAAAGTTCCATTTGCAGCCCGTGGAGGAGCCCATGCTGGAGCAGGGAATTAATCTCGAAAAAGGCCGTGACCCTGAGGGAGACCCACACAGGGATGGTTTGCCACTGGGAGAACCACTGCCCTTGGGAGACCCCTGTACTAGCTGGAGGAGTTCACGGAGGGCTGTCTCCTGTGGGAGGGACACCACATTGCCACAGGGAAGGACTGTGAGAAGCGTTTTCTTTGAGGAAGGAGTGACAGAAGGAACATGGAGTGGAGTGGACTGGGACTGACCGCAACCCTCATCCTCAGCTCCCCCCATGCTGCATGGTGGGAAGGAGGTAGCAAAATTGGTCCCAGGAAAGAAGGGAGGGCCAAGGGGAAGATGTATTTAAGGTCCTGTTGGGATTTTCCCCCCAATGTCCTATTCTGATTCCATTGGTAATTTGGTAGTGATTTTATTGTTTAAATTAAATTGATTTTGTTTCCCCAAGTCAAGTCTGTCTTTTGCCTGTGACTGTAACTGGTGAGTGAGCCCTCCCTGTCCTTTGTCTTGTCCTTTAAGCCTTTTGTTGTATTTTTTCCTTCTTGGAGAGAGAGCGCAGCTCTGTGATGCTTGGTTGCCAGCTGGTTTTAAACCATGATAAACTGCAAAAAAGTGTACTTGCTAGTCTGTCACTGAACCTCTGAAGGAAGGAAAGAGGGAAGGTAGGAAGGAAGAATTGAACTACCATTATCCTACAAAATTTTAAATACTCTTAAGGTATATTTTAACACTCTTCACCAAAAGACTTGACAGATTTGAGTGAAGTTCAGACCTGGTAGTATTCAGTAAGAATGCAGAATCTTTCTAGCAATGCCTTAACTGAGATATAACATGTGGGAGATGCTTCATCTCTGTACTTTTCAGTTGCTGAAGCTCAGTTACGAATTCCATGGCCAGAAAGGGACAAAAATACCCAATTCTGACTTAAAACCTGCCAAACGCTATTCCTATAACTATGTGCTCTTTTAAATTACAACTGTCTCCTTTAGCCTTTGCAAGCACTATTTGTACAGGAGAGCTCTTCTAAGTGTTAGGCCTTAAAATAAAGCTCTTCCTGCTTTCCAGTAACCTCCTGTCATCCCATTGTGAACCAAGAATATGTAACGTACAGGTATACTTATGAAGTAACCCATCAAAGCAAACAAATTTATTCCCCATGATGGAATAAGATGTAGGGGGAAACATAGCGACAAAGGAGGAAGAAAAGCTCAAGGTATTTAGAGCTGCCTTTGCCTCAGTCTTAAATAGTAAGATCAATTGTTCTGTGGGTACCTAGACCCATGGACTGGAAGACAAGGATGGGGAGCAGAATGAAGCCCTCATAATCCAAGGGGAAATGGTCAGCAACTTGTGACATCATTTAAACACTCAAGTCTATGAGGCCAGATGGAACCCACTCAAATGTACTGAGGGAGCCGGTAAAGTGCTCACCAAGCCACTTCCCACCATACATCAGCATTCCAGGCTACCTGAGGAGGTCCCAGTTGACCGGAGTTTAGCAAATACAACACCAACTTACAAGATGGACCAGAAGGGAGATCCAGGGAACTATAAGCCTGTCAGTCTGACCTTAGTGCCGGGGAAAGTTATGGAGCAGGTCATCACACAGCAGGTACCGGACAATCAGACAATCAGGCCCAGTCAGCATGGGTTTATGAAAGGCAGGTCCTTCTTGACTAACCTGATCTCCTTCTGTGACAAGGTGACCAGCTTAGTGGACTAGGGAAAGGCTATGGACATTGTCTACCTAGACTTTAGAAAAGCCTTTGACACCTTTTCCCCACAGCATTCTCCTGGAAAAACTGCCTGCTCATGGCTTGGACGGGTGTACTCTTCACTGGATAAAAAAACTGGCTGGACAGCCAGGCCCAAAACAGTGATGGAGGATGGAGTTAAATCCAGTTTGCAGCTGGACACAATGGGTTTATGAAAGGCAGGTCCTTCTTGACTAACCTGATCTCCTTCTGTGACAAGGTGACCAGCTTAGTGGACTAGGGAAAGGCTATGGACATTGTCTACCTAGACTTTAGAAAAGCCTTTGACACCTTTTCCCCACAGCATTCTCCTGGAAAAACTGCCTGCTCATGGCTTGGACGGGTGTACTCTTCACTGGATAAAAAAACTGGCTGGACAGCCAGGCCCAAAACAGGGATGGAGGATAGAGTTAAATCCAGGTTGCAGCAGGACACAAGCCGTATTGCCCAGGGCTCATTATTAGGGCCACTGCTGATCAATGTCTTTATCAATGATGTGGATGAGGGGATCAAATGCACCCTCAGTCAGTTTTCAGATGACACCAAGGTAGGTGGATGTGTTGCTCTGCTTGAAGGTTGGGAGGCTCCAGAGAGAGATCTGGACAGGCTGGATCAATGGACCAAGGGTAGTGGTACGAGGGGCACAAAGGTTCCTGGGGTGGCGGGTCAACAGCCACCTGAACAGGAGCCAGCAGTGTGTCCAGTGGCATCCTGGCTTGTACCAGAAACAGCATGGCCAGCAGGAGGAGGGAAGTGATTTTCCCCCTTGTACTTGTCCCACTGATTAGGCCACACGTTGAGTACCGTGTCCAGTTTCAGGCCCCTCCCTGCAAGAAGGACATTGAGGTGATGGAGCATATCCAGAGAAGAGCAACGAAGCCGGTGAAGGTTCTAGAGCACAAGTCTTACGAGGCACAGCTGAGGGAACTGGTGGTGTTTAGTCTGGAGAAAAAGAGGCTGAGGGGAGACCTTATCACTCTCTACAACTACCCGAAAGGAGGCTGTAGTGAGGTTGGGATCAATCTGTTCCAAGTAACAAGTGATAAGATGAGAGGAATTGAACAACAGTTGTTACTAAAAAGAAAGAATTAAATATTACTCCTTTTATCATGCTTCTTTCATCATGATTCAGACTAGAGAGAAAAATAGAAACGAGACAGACTCAAATAGAAATTAATAAATTTAGTAATATTTTACATCAACTGGAGGAAACCTTGTAATATCACTGACTTTTTACTGATTCACGGTTTTTCCAGCAATAGCTTTTTTCCTAGTGGAAATGAATTCTGCCTGATTGCTAACTATAATGTCAAGTTAATTTGCAAATGCAACTACCATACTGAAAGCGTTGTTAACAAGAGGCTATAATACATCTGTAGATAATTATTTAGCACACACTTTGCTGTTCCTTAATGCTTTAATGGGTTAGAAATGGTGGTGCATTTATTTTTTAGTAATGGTTATTTCATTATTAGTTATCTACATCAAGCTTCATTAAGAATGCATACAGCCATCATTTTACCATGTGCATATTAATTTGTTAGAATAAACCAACCAACTTTATGGTAAGCAGCACCTCTCCATACACGCACAGGTAACCCAAATGCCCTCTCTACAATACTCTCTCCAGTAATAAATTAAGAGTTTAAGATCAGAGGTTTAAACATGTTTAAGACAAAAACAACCTCTAATTAAACAACCTCTTTGACACTGTATTTTTCACTAATTCTCCACTCTTGTGGTAAGTCTGTTAATATAATGGTCTTTTCAGACACAGAACGTAGTTCCTTTGAACTTTTAAAGAAGGCAGAATATGCAGGACATCGCTAATATTACTACTTAATGTGCTTTCCTTCGATATTTGCATAAGTTTATTAAATAAGTATGGTTTAAAAAGCTGAAAAAACCAAAACCAACTACATGTTATTGTGCTGATTACTAGTAATTGCATTACCACTTTCTGGTGCTGATAAATGCACGGCTGACTTCTGTCTGTGGGCAGTTTTATTTGTAATGGTTAACTCACTTCTGTGAGCAGAGAAAAGTTCAAACTCCTTCTAAAGTAAAGCTTCTGGGTACCATGCAAAATACCTTACCTCTCACCTGTACTAGTTCTATTTGTTTATGGTTAGAATCAGTCTTCAACAAAATACATATACTGTTGCCTGATCATGACAACAATGAATCTTTAAGTAAAGAGATGACAAGAATTGGCCTGCATTGGTAAGTCATCATTAGCAAGTAAGATTAAGGAACAGCTTCACTAAAAGGGTCAAACTAAGAGTAATTTAGGGTCTTCAAAGAGGAAACAATATGGCTATTTAAAACCACTAACAGCCTTCCCTTTTGATGTAGGTGAAGCTAACTTACCTGTTTTACCCAGACTCTCAAGAGGAAATCAAAGCTATTTTGTGCCCTATTCAACCATGCTAAATACTAACAAATACATATATCAGAAGTGAAGAGATTCTTTTTTGGAAAACATTTCTCTTTTGAGTTAAGTTTCTCTTTTAAGTCAAGTTTAAGACACAAAATGGCCAAGAAGGTCCTACACTTAAGTCAGTTTGAAGCACTACCACTAGCAAACCTGTAACTGATAAGACATCTCAGATAAAAATATCAGTAACACCACACGTGAAGTCCAGTATCTTCACACCACAGAGACTGTGGAACATTTGTGGGGTTCTCTTAAAATTAGACTTTAGATGTATCTGGATAACTAAAAAAGTTTAACTTATTCTGGAGTTACCTGATCCAAATTTTTAAGTTAATTTTCTTCATCTCAATGCAGACAGGCTGAAAAGATGTGTTTACTTGAATTGTCCTGCTCTGTAGTTCAGACTGCTATCAGATGCACTGCATAGACTTGTCTTACTATCAAAAGCAGTTTTGTGAGACTGTACATGGAAAACACTCCTATGATTCGGATTACTTTTGCCAGAACACATGGCTAAATTTCAGTGATGATTTGTAAAAGAGTAAGATGTCTTGAAAGAAAGCCTGATGTAACCTGCCTAAGGGACAGTGTAGGGCTTTTCCTCTGCTTCCTTGTTCAGCACTACACTCAGCTATGGGAGAGCCATCACCATTCCCAGCAACAGTATCTCCTTATTCGGTGAGGTATCTACAGTGGACTGGGAAGAAAATAAAGAATTACACTCAAGCACCTCCCTTTTTCAAAACAAAAATATAAGCAGGGTTGAGGGAGGTGGAAGGGAGAGACAGATCATCACAAATACCAGATTGAATTCGCTCTGGCTCTGCTTCTTAATTAGGGGAAAACTAAGTGGAATACAAACAGATGGAAACGAGCTGCTCCTCACTTAGCACAGATCTATGAGCCACAAAGCCAGAACAGGGAAGATATCCCTCAGATACATATATATAAAAGCAAAATCCAAATGCCTGACTCTCACCCTCCAAAAGATATCGGTTTGATGATCTAACAACCCTTTTACCATCACTTACTGCTACTACATAGCACTTCCATATTATGTCGGGAACCCAGAGAATGCACAGCTAGCTGCACCACCTTGGTGCATTAGTCAAAAAATTAATAAAAGTCACCTGCTAATGCTATAGCATCAGTGAGCACAAAAAGTAGAGAGGGTCTCACTGCCCTGTCCCCTCAGTTTTTCCCAGCCTTCTCCAGCTCTGCCATGGTGTGCCTTGGTCCTCTGGCACAATTAAAACATCTGTCAACCACTCATGTCCTGTTCCACGGAACAGCTTCACTTAGCAACTCACTGCAAGTCTCCTGCTCTGAGTGTGTGTGTTCTGTCAATTCCCCATCCACTTCTCACTTGTGAAGTTTTAATCTTGTGCCTGCTGGTTTTTTCTTTTTGTCTCAGGAGAAAGAAAAGGTTTTATACTATTAAGGTGTGAATACTGTTATGAGGTCATTTAAATTACTTGTGTAATTACTTATACAACTGAAGACACATTTAATGTGTCAAAGATACCTCTACTAGATAAATTTCTCTTTCACATACCTCCCCCTCTCTCACAATAGTTTCCCTCAGAAATCAGCAGCTGGAAGTCTCACTGCCCTTACATAAATCAACATAAAAAATATCACATGCATTGCACTCAGTAGCAGGCAACCAGATATACTCATCTGGTCTTCAGAGCTGAGAGGCTACAAATCAAAGAATCTGTCACATACCACAGAATTAATTTCTGATAAAATGATAAAAGATACAGCTTTAAATATAAATGGGTAAAAGCCGCACCACTAACTAGTATTTCATTTCGTGAAGAGTTATTGATACAAAAAGTTAACCGAAACACCTAAATTACATGTCATCATTTCACCCAAGAACAGCATATTCTTCAGCAAATTAAGTGAAAGGTTAATTAGTTTTACTACAGATCAACTCTCTTCCCTCAGCATCTCTTTCCCAAACTCTCAGCAATCTGCACAGTTTTATTTCCTACAGTAAATATATATTAGGTAAGGAATACGTTTTTTTCCCACAGGTGCTCTTACACAGTTCTTTGAAGTTCACAGGGGCTTTTCTGGAGCCTTCAACAGTATTTCATGAACTAGAAACCAACAAAACTGCTACCCATTAGAAGCCATTTCATTTTACTTAGCCATTCCTAATCTGAACTCCAATCTCTGCTTTTGGTCAAGGAACAACTTTCAGAAGGGCAGTCTTGATTTTTCCAACTTCAAAAGACTAAGATTCGCTACTGTAGTTTTTCTAGCATTTAATACGTGTTGCTGAAAAGGCGAGGCTAATTTTGAATTTGAATTGTTTCCTTTTCCGGTCACCCCAATTTATTCTTTCCTAAAGTATCTGGTATTGTTTTTCCGCAAGGATACTCACATACTAACGTCTCAATTCTAATTTTTGCAAGTGCACCAGGTCAAACTCTGTCACTCCCACCACAAGGCATTATGTCCTTAAGTTCCTTTGAGGGCATTTTTCTGTATTTTTTTCTATATCCAAATTTTCAACATCCTTTTTAAAGATCACTAGCACCAAAACTATACATAGTATTAGCTTCAGATATAAAATAAACAGATGCTAAAAAAAGTTAGAACTCTTTCTGGTCTCATTTTATACTTCCCAATTTATCCACCCAAGGGTGCAGTTACTCCTAGTCAGTAGCTAGTGCTAAATCCTTGTCCTCATTGACTTCTTGTTCCTTCTTAGAGCTACCACCTCCCTGAATGCAGCCTTCACCTCTGTAGTTCTGCACTCCTTTTTATCTATATAACTATTTATCTGTCTGTATTAAAAGGAACCTCATTTGGACAGGTTCAGAATGCCAGATGATCAAAGTGGATTTTGTACAAAATCCTCGTCTTTATCCCACTTTGCCATTTGGATGGATTTTGCATCTTCTGCAAGTTTTCACTACATGAAATGTCAATTGCTCATTGACAACTAAATTTTGACTGTTGTCATTTAGTAAACTACAATTTACGTAATTTATTATAAAGCCCCACAATAATTGGCATTTTAAAAACAACAAAATTTTAAAAGTCACAAAGTAGTTGGCTTGATATTTTGTAAGAGGCGTTCTCAAGAGCCCTTACAAGTCAGCTAAAACATCACCTTAATGCTTTATCTCTTTGAAGTCTATTTTCTACCTTGCACATTTGCCAATAAAAACAGCAGTTACTGTAATTAAGTAACAGTAATGATATTATTGATAATGCTGGTTATACCAACAGCCAATATAAAAAAAAAAGTAAACTCTTTTCCAGAAAGACTTTGGTTGTTTCTAAGAGCAACAAGTTAAGCTGTTTGGAGCCGTTTTTTCCAACTGAAACCTTTTTTTGTGAGGAAAACACATGGAGCAGAGCCACTGAAGTACAGGAAAAGCTTGTCCCCTTGCTCCCTCCAAAACCACAAGCTGTTAGTATAACTGGCCAAGTATTGCCTTCTTCAAAGATGAACTGATGGTGAGGCTCTTCCTCCACTGCCCACTTTGCTTAAAACATTCACAGCACAGATATTTATCTCCACAGTAGGAGGCCAAGGATTAGCCACAGCCTCCAAGAGGGCGAAGAGATTTAAAGGTCAATTTAATTAGCTCATTCTAATCTCTTACATGTCTAACGTAAATGTCATTGTTTTCTAACTGCTATTTTAGCAGACAAGATTATATTTTCGAAACTTTGAACATGAACTATGTGTTGGATGTAACACAAATGCTTCATGTAGCTAATCTAAAAAGGGAGCCTAATAAAAAAAACCCCTCACTGAGTCAGAGCTTTTTCTAAAAAAATACAGAAAAAGGGCAACAGGAAAATTCTGGTGATAAAGCATGGAGGGCTTTAGAAGAACAGCAGTCTTTTAAACTGACTGGCTTAACGGCTTCTCATTGATTTAAATCCCTTCCCATTTTGTGATGTCTGGACAAAGATAAACAACGGTTTCTGGTACTGTGATCTCATCTGAAAGTCGTGGAACGCTTAAAATGAGCTTCAGAAGTCCAACATACCCTAAAGACAAATCAGATGGCATCCCAGGCTATTTAAGAGTGCCTCTGGGCAAGCTTTGCATGAACAAATAGACAAAAACAAGTGCACAGATGATGTGCTGTGATGACTGAAATCATAGGTCAGTGGAAAAGCCTGGCAGTGCTTCGCTGCTGTTAGAGAATTACGTACCAATGGTCTGGCAGTTCTGTGACAGCAGTTACAGTGGTGCTGCCTGGCCCATGCACAGCTTTTCATGAAGACAAGCTTATGGCACTCCTATGGTGGGTTGACCCTGGCTGGATGCCAGGTACCCACCAAAGCTGCTCTATGACTCCCCTCCTCAGCTGGACAAGGGAGAGAAAAATAAAACAAAAGGCTTCTGGGTTGAGATAAGGGCAGAGAGATCACTCACCAATTACCATCAGGGGCAAAACAGACTTGACTTGGGGGAAATTAACTTAATTTATTATCAATCAAATCAGAATAGGGTAATGAGAAATAAAAGTTAAATCTTAAAACACCTTCCCCCCACTTCTCCCTGAGCTTAACTTTACTCCTGATTTCTCTACCTCCTTCCCCCAGTAGCAGAGAAGGACAGGGAATGGGGGTTGCAGTCTGTTCCTCTGCTTCAGCATAAGGCCCCCACCAACAGGGGACAGTTCTTTACAAACTTCTTCAATGTGAGTCCTTCCCACAGGCTGCAGTCCTTCAGGAACAGATTGTTACAGTGTGGGTTCCTCATGGAGCACGAGTCCTGCTAGAGAACCTGCTACAGCATGGGCTCCTCTCCTGCACAAGGCTACTGGTCCTGCCAGGACCCTGCTCCAGCACAGGTTTTCCACAGGGTCACAAGCCCCCTTTGGGCATCCATATGCTTCAACCTGGGGTCCTCCATTGGCTGCAGATGGATATATGATCCACTATTAACCTCCGTGGACTGCAGGTGGGGGGCAGTCTGCCTCACCATGGTCTTCACCATGGGTTGCAGGGTTTCCAGGCTCCTATGCCTGGAACACTTCCTCCCCCTCCTTCACGTACCTTGGTGTCTGCAGAGTTGTTGCTCTCATATTTTCACTCCTCTCTCTGGCTGTAATTGCACACTTTTGTTCTTCCCACCCCCCTTTTCTGAAATATGTCTTCCCAGAGGTGCTACCACTATTGCTGATGGGCCAGCAGTAGGTCTGCCTTGGAACTGGCTGGCATTGACTCTGTCAGACATGGGGGAAGTGTCTAGCAGTTTCTCACAGAAAACATGCCTGTAGCCCTCCCACTACCAAAACCTTGCCCTGAAAACCAAATAAATCCCCCCAACCTTTTTTCTTTTTACAAGACCTCAGGAATCATGGATATGGATGAATTAGACGTGGATTACTGATTAAGAAGCATATCAGAAAGAGAGTGTCATAAAATTGGACATAGATGCTCCAAGTTTTTTTGCCATAATTTGAAACAAGCAGCCCAACAGTGTTCAGGACAGTGGTTTTTGTCAGTGATTTCTAGAAAGGCAAAGCGCTAGAAGAAGCAGAAGCACCCAGAGATGTCTGATCTCATCATGCAGAGGTGGGCAGGTAAGACTTCTGGGTTTACTTTGTATGCTGTCACCATGCATTCTACCATTGCCACTGAGCAGGTTCGTCTCTGGAAACACTTATGAGGAAACATGATGAGGAAACACTGGTCTCCAACACATGTTCAAGAAGCCTGGCATGCAGCAAAGCTTACCTGACTGGTACCATACACTGAAGTACGTTCAGTGGTATGACCTCCCCTTGCCTTTGGCAGCTGTATGGACAATACTGTACAATGATTTCTCGCCAGCTCAAAGGCAGGGCTCTCAAAAGACCAATGGTGAATATCATGGGACCTCCAAAAGACAAAAACAGGACACCACTGGTCCTGTGGTACACTCGTCAGAAACAGAGTCCCTCCTATGATCTGGCTAAGAAGTTGATGTACACACTATGGACACCTATGAACATTAATAAGCAAACTGTGTTCAGGGAGTGAGTAGTGTGGTGAAAGACACCTTCCTACCACTACTGTCTATGCCCATGTCAAACGAGATGTCAGCAGTTCTGAAAAAATGAAAGTCCATTTGGTATCCACAAACTTTATAGTCTGCTACAGGAACCTCACCTGACAGATGACCTCAAGGACTTCTCATGCGCTGACAGACTTCACATGCTAAAATCACCAGCAGAGGAATTTTCAAGACAGTTCTTGCTTCCAGGACTTTTAAAATGCATTTTATTAAACATTCAATGATAACGCTCTTAGGAAGAAGATCCAACTCCTAACATAGTTGTTGCTGACATGTTTATTGCTAACCTTGTTGTCTATACTTTAATGCTAGAAGTGGCTTGTTCCTTCCCAAACCAAATGCCAATAAATGGAGGGATGAATTTCAGTGCAGAAGCACCAGAGCGCTCTGATTATTATTAGTTTCACTGAAAAAATGTACCATCTTAGATTGTAAAATAGTTTCTAAGCTCTTACTATAGTGCCTTAGGATTGGATAAGTCAGAGAAAACGAGCAAAAATATTCATAGGTTGAGAAGAATCTTGGTGATTTCAAGTTTAGATACTTAAAAAGAAAACTATATTGACGGCTGACTTCTGAAAAATGAACCTAGAATTTGCATTACTTTCCTGATGCCATATTAGAGTATGGACTATAAATCTTTCTGCAGAGAAAACTGTGAGAGATATCAAAACCAAAGGAGACACCCATATCAGAACTGAAAAATAGGAGTTCATACAGTTAAGGAAATTGCTTAAAAGCAGGAATTCTTGATTTTCATTTTAGATTTCTATCTTTCAAATGGAAAAATTCAGAGAGAAATAGTAAGTATCTCTAAATTAAAAGAACGTATAGACCATCTGCTGAAAGTTCTTTATGAATTCTTTGTCCTGTACAGACAGGCAAAGCCAGATCTGAACATGTCTCTTATAACACTGAGTACTAAAACTTCAAGGGAAATCTGTTGTGCTCTCCCCCATCTCCAGCAGAAGGCTCATTAGGTACACTGGGACATTGGCACCCTCTGGTATGAGCAATTGTATTTTATTGGGCAAGAACCCAGTCTCCCTCTTTTCCCTAGCAGAATCCAGATGTGGGAATCATCAATAACTTTAAGCAAGAACAGATGTGTTGGAGCATAGTAAGTTTCCCTTTCCAGGGCAAGAGCAGCAGAAGCATTTGTAACAGCAGTAGATGCCTTTTTTTTTCTAGAGTTTGCTGTGGGGGTGTGTCCCGGTTTGAGCTAAACTTCCTGGTTTGAGCTGAAACTTCCTTGTTTTGAGTTCCGGTCCAATATAACTATTCCCTGCAGTATGATAATTCCGCATTTAATTGGTTAAGGGAGTCAGGTGCAGTGTTACATGTTAAGGTTATAAAGCGACACGCAGGGTGTTAAGATAGCTGCTTGCCTGTTAATATCTCAAATTTGCATTTTACAGAAGCTAGTCCTATAATTCTTCTGACAGAATTGTACTCTTGGTTTTGTACGGTAAGAAATTAGTTCAACTGAGTTGAAAAGGAACTCCTGGAGTTACCACAGCTACCCCATATAATCTGTGAAAAGAGAGGCCTTTCGGTAGAATGACCTTTGCAAAACCGATGTCTAATGCTGAGAGGAAACACAGAAATTAAAAATGAACACAGAAATTAAAAATGAAATTTAGGACTGTAGTGAGGGATTTACTTTACAACACCTGTTTTCTAATCCATTTTTTTCTTTTCTAGTAGGAACAGTTAACACTCAAGTATTTTCCAAGAGGATCTTAAGAGTTAAAGATTCTTTTTCAACGAAATAAGAAAACATTAACAAAAATACAAGATCAAGATAATTTACCCTATCAAGGCAAAGTCTGTCATTACCTAACGTTCCGACTTGTGAAACTACTGTGACACTTTAATCTGAGATCTGTATGTACTGGTAACATCCAAGAGCACACAGCCAAACAATCTCTCCTTTTGATAATTTATAATCTATGTAAGTGGTTAAAATGATTTAAAAGTTTTTCTATTATTCAAATGCAATTTTGATTCATACTAACTAGTCATCACTTGTATTCCCCTTTCTAAGGCAAAACCAGCCAGATCATTTAATTTGATGCAATAAATAACTTCGTAATATGCGATCACCAAGAAGGAAGATCAGTGTCTAACAAAAAATTTTTTTTTTGACATAAGAACAGTTTCTTAACCTAGCTTGAAACCTTAATTTTCCATTAAGTTTCTACAGGCAACTTTTGAATAAAACGCAAGCTTTAACTGACTTCATGTTATATTTTCCACATTGCTGTCCGTAATAAAGGACCAATCACAAAACCCCCTCACTATTAGCAACCACACATGTATCTCCATGACGCTTTAATCCTAGTTCAGTACTAATCAAAATGTCTCTTGGACATGCCCAACTATGAACAACAGAGAGATGTAGGACAGATTACCAAATATGCTTCAAAAGAAGGAGTCGGTTTTCATCATGTGATGGAAGGGAGTCCATTACAGGAATTATAATTGTCATTAATAGAAAAGGCTTCCTGTGAGGCAGGAACCATATACAGTTTAAGGAATTTCTGTGACTCTAATGTCAGACTACTTGAAGGAAAACCCCTGTATTTTATGAGATTTAAATCTCTCTACAGGGATAAGAGGAGATATCTGTAAGAGAAGATCCCTATATTAACTGTTCCATATGTGAACTAAGCCTATGCGTTAAGCAGTCCACAAAATTACTGTACAAAGTGAACAACACAATGCCAATAATTATAATGAGTACAGGCCAGTAATTAGGGAGTATGCTACCAAATTCTTTTCATGAGGTAGGACTTTTTTTAGTCTT
>NW_010391103.1:37273-64774 GCF_000710305.1 Buceros rhinoceros silvestris | reverse complement strand
CTTTCCCTATGAGTAAGCACTGTCTGCCTCCTGGAACAACTCATCAAGGTTATCTCCAGAACATTCTGAAAACAAACATTTAAAAAGAATGTTCTTCCTGATTTAAACTGATGTGTCTGACTAATGAACAAGATAATTGGGTTAATTTATCTAAACCAATCCTTTCTTGCTCAATAATGGGAACAACATTGTTCACGACTGATTAGGACTCCCTGACAATCATTATATAAGGAAAAAAAACATCCACAGAAAGTTATTTCCCATCTCTTCCACAAGCTTTCCCTCACTTCAATACCTGCAAAGGTTCTTCCCAATTCATCTTTGGTTTTGAGTGTAAGAATTATTTTAACCAACACCCACTGGAACAACTTAAGACTTAGGAATTAGATATAGATGCACTATTCAGTCTGGTCTACATAGCTAGAGCAGAAGCCTTGTTGTACAAAGGCACTTCATATAATTTGTTTAGCTACTTGAAACCATTTATTAAATATTTTCTCTTAATATATCTTAGTGACAGGCTACAAATACAATTGCATTCCACACCAAAGTAGTTTAAGAGAGTAAAAAGAACATGATGGGAAGCAGTGCTTGGTTACGCAGCAAGAGCTCTTTAGGACAGCACATCTTGCAGCGTGACTGCAGAAGGAATTACCCGTGACAAACTGTACATTAGGAACAGTTAATGGAAAAGGGCATTGTCAGTGAGTATTGGCAAATCAGACTGAAGCAGAGTAAAAGAACTTCCTTCTGCAAAGACAGAAAAAAGCTTTCACTGGAAGGAACACTGTCAAATTCAGATCAGTTTCTTGTTTTGCTCTATGTGCTCTACACAAGCAATTTGTCTCCAGATGCTCTTAACAACAGGAAAGGGAGACAGGATGAAGCAGTATGAAAGTTGGTAGGCCACAGGTCACTCTTCTCTAAACAAAAAGAGCATGAAGAAAAAAACCAGAGGCTGTGGTTGTTTCAGAAACTACATCTCACAGACACACCACTGAAGCATCTGTTACGTAAGTGACCCAGATGAATATAGCATCTCTCATCAGTAGCGTCCAGACATTATTTTTCCTTCTGATGTCAAAAGGTACCGCCACACAGTTTAAACAACGTAGCTTATGACTGCGAGCTACTCGAACAGGAAACCCAGAGGAGTAAAGATGGCAGAAGAGTAAGAACCAGAACACATCCAGGGCAGGCAACGAGGTAAAACAGATGTTCTGCTTGCAGGTGGGGAAGGAGTAGAAAGAATGCTTTTTTCTTAGAGTTCTTCCCACTTACACAAAAGACCTTTATTTCAGCACATTGGCCTGCTTGTTCACAACAGCATTACTAACCTTTACAATCTGTATGCATCACTGTTTTGTATGTATCAAAACGTTTAGCCGTTTCGAAAGCGAACTTACCTGAAAGTCTTGATCATCAATTCCAAACCTCTCTCTAAGATTACGGAAAACCATTGGACAATATTCCTTAAATTTGAAATGACTTGGCATGTTTTCTCTGAAAGAATATAAAACCACAGCAACTTCATTCAACTGCACATGAAATAAGCAACTCTATTTTGTCTCAGTTCTCTTCATATAAATCAGAGGATAAGGAGTTTTGCAATCACACTTCTAATGCTTGCTTTCTTTAATGAGATTTGGTCTCACCATGTTCTTCTCTTTTTCTTTACAATGTTTAATAAATTTATGCATATTTGTTTCTAACAAGCTACAACATAACCGGATGAAATAAACACAAACTATATTTTGATAACTTTGGAACCCTGACTCAAGAGCAAAAAAAGAATGTTTTCCCATTGCCCTAAAATTACTTCAAAGGTGAAATCTTAGACGAGTTAGACATGAATTACTATACCATCTGTGAAACTTGTGATAGAAAGTACTGACAGTGCCAAAGCCTCAAGAAAATTTGACTGATTCAGTACAGGCCTAATTTTAATATCCTAGTGTTAACTTCAGACTTATACATGAAAGAAGTTATTTTGACCTTTGCCACAGAACAGAAGACCAGAAGTATCAGAACACTTACTCTTCCCAAATACATTCTTGAATAAAATTCAGGCTATACACAATATAGCATTAATAGTTTTGTATGTCTGTACATACTGTTCATGGAACATTCTATTCTTAGGAGATGTAGCTATTATATGAAATCATCTTTTGGAGCTTCTATATGATTGCTATGATTTTTGTGTTGCGGATTATAAAAATCTCAGTGTTATTCAGCTTGATATATGCTTTAAATTCTTGTTCAAATATTTAATAAAAAGTACATGCACATCAATGTATGTTTTTAAAAATACCCAAATAAAGGTTTATATCAGCCATAAATAATCCCACCAAGAAAGGATCACCTTCAACATCTAAGATACTTGTAAAGCAATAATAAACCATATGGAGTAAAAATACTACCCAGCAGTCCTTGCTGTTGCTTTTCAGAACAGCACAGATGGTTACGTTTATTGCAGGATTAACTTAATCATCACAACTTCAGTCCCATGAACTGAAAAATAACAGAGTTCATAGTAGTTCATAAAAATAATAACTGCCACTATTCACTTCTACAAAGAATTGTTACTTGTACTTACTTGTTGAAAAGGTGATTGTCCACCTTTATCTTTGAATACGCTTTGAAATCATCTGGCATCAACATAACAGGGATTTGAACATGGCTCAGTTCATTGATCTAAAGAAAACAGAATATATTTAGTTGCTGATGTCTTTGCAAAGATGCTGCATGTGTCTTAATTACAAAAAAAGTTATTCAGTCTACTATTTCTTGTGTATATGTCCTGGGAGTGAATGTAAATCAAAGGCGGCAGCAAAAGCAGTTTATTCTTTCCAGATTAAATGCGATCACAAGATCGACACTTTGAAAAAGAAGCAACAGCGTTCCATATTTATACTAGTTTCAGGGGGGAAAAAGGTGCTTCAAAGCACACCTGGTGTGTACTTTTTATGGAAGGTCGATGAGGACGCCAGCAAAATGGTCTTTAATCCCAACACATTGTTCTTGTTTTGTCAATTGAGCTACACTTTCTGAAGGAAATTCAAATGCTTTATTTCAAATGACTACCACCGTTGCAGCTTATGAAGTAGTCTTACATGTCTTTGTCTTGAACCATCTACAGAAAATAAAGTGAAACTTTGCTTACATGTGGATGCCCACACTTTGGGCTCAATAAGCAGAGGTTTGTTTCTTACATTAATGCAGAACTCAGCCAAGTTTTTGCAAGTCACAGCATTCAGGCATTCTTTCAATTGTTCAAGTCAAACTATCTAAATAGCAAAATTTTTGCTTAGAAATAAATGGAGAAGTAAATTCTAAGGTTTTCCTTATTTTGTTATATTTATGGGGACCATCTATTCTTTCTAGCTTTGAAATAAATATTGTTTGTCTTCAAGATCAGGATTTTTTATTTATATTTGAAATGCACTTCTGACTATACCTTTTATGATAAAATGCACACAACTTTATCATTACCTAATTTTAGGCATGTTTTTATTATTGAATGTATTAATCTACACTTAAGTAACTTATAACTAAAACATGATAAATATAAGACAGAATTGTGAGCTTGCAATGGCACTTTCAAATCATGAATGAGATACCCATCAGAACAACAGTTACCAGCTACCCATGACATACATTTCACTTACAGTGCTTCTCAGTGCTCTACTTCCTGGTCACGCATCTGGATTTACCCGGTCAAATCTTTTTGCTCATGCAGAGCACATTTTGCTTCACCAGTGTTCTACAGAGTTTACAGGGAAAGCCCACTCTATATGAATACAAATGCACACCAGGGGTGGATATAGCAACACGGAGGTGCTTCTCTGCTCCTAAGTACTGCTTATTTAACACTGTTTTCCAACTAGGAAGCTGTTAGTTGCCTGTAAATGCGACCCTGCTTGAGAGGCTTTCAGAGAAACCTTCACTGAAGCAGCTGTAGGTTATAAATATTGGAGGAAAGAAAATCCACTCACTCCAAGCATGACCTTTTGCAGAACTGAAGCTAAACAAAGTAAGAGAAGAGGGAGGAACCTTTTAGCTCTCAGAAAAAAAACCAAAACCCAAAAAACAATGCAAGCAGGCAGGTCAGGCAACCTCATCACTTTTCAGTATTTGTTCAGTACATGTTCCCATTTTTATTGTTCAGATCCCTGCAGCCCCCATGAAAACTGATAAAATATGTTGAATTTACTTTGCAGAATACTTCTTTGGAAAGCCCTGAAAAACTCTAGATAGAAGCATGGTAGTTATATAGCAGAGGAGAGAAAGGAAATAGAAAGGTGTATGGGATAGGCTGAATATGCTTTGCTCCTTGGGGTTTTAGGGAGAACGTTCTTTCCTTCTTCCAAAGGGAGAGAAAGAAGAAACCACAGTAAATTTTTGAAAACACAGCTGTACAAACCAAATAAATCATGCTGACACCTCATTAAATATGACTTAAAATAACAAAACATTGATCAAAAATCACTACATCTAACATACATGCTCTTTACTACAGTTGATATCACTGTATGTCAACATCACCCTGCAAGTGGCAGGTTCATGAGTCTGCAGAACTAGTCTGGCTGTTTACAAATAAAACTAGGGACAAGTAGATATATTACCTGGAGATATGAAATTTTAGATTTGCTTATACAGAATTACCTACTCTTTTAGATGGCCAGATCATGCAACAAATTCCCCACTTGAAAGAGGGATAAGAGACCTACATGTGTGAACATTCTAGCCAAAAGTGATCTCAAGAATGTCATCTGTTGACTGTTGTCAATAATGCACAATTCACACATCCATAAAGCACACTCGCTTGCAAATTTGGATTTTAGATTATCAAAACTGCATTGATTAAGAGAGCAAATGCATGTGAAAACTTTATCTGCTGAGGTAAGGCTTCTTTGGATACAGGTTTGCTTTCACGCTGTGAAGGTTTAAATTTGTGCTATACCACCTCAGTTTTAATTGTACCTGTAGGCCTCACAAACGTCATCCATGCAGCGGAATAACATAGCCAAATATGCTTTTATTTGCATACTTACGAGATTCTTTTATTCTAAGCAAAAATTCCAAAATCCTTCTCCTAGGAATTTTCCTACAAGCTGTGAATGTACACTCCCCTCTCCCAAACAAATCAGTCAAAAAAAAAAGTAGACTAATAGAAAATTTGGGGGTGTTGGTTTCTGGGTTGCTTTTTGTTGTTGTTTTGGTGGTTTCTTTTTTTCCCCCCATATTCATCCAAGTCAGATATGTAAAAATAATTTCTCTAGTACTTTAGGGAATTCCTCTCTAGCAGAAAAGGAAAAAAAAGCAGGTGATGAACACAGAGTAGAAATGACCTCTGGTATAGCACACCAGCTGAGTAATGGCATGTCCCAGCAGCACAGGCCATTAATTAATTTAAACCTTTCAAGTATAAGGTCTGGTTCTTTGTGCAATCGTACATTTTTTTTTGATAGATTTGATGAGGCCAGATTGGAAAGTGCATACAAGATGGAAACAAATACTCATGTCATTAGAGCTTAGTGGAAACTGGAACCACACTGTGGGGGAGAGGAAGAAGAAACAGTATCCAAAACTCCCCCACAAACAGCTCTTGAAAAGCTAAGAAAAAAGGGAAAGGTCAGAGGGATCAATTTGCCATCCCCGTGTAAAGAAATGGTCACATCTGAAAGATGCTAAATATGAAACAGTAAGGAGATATTTCGAGCCTTCCAACTCACCTCAGATGAAAATTTTGCTTCTTTTTCTCTGTATTTGAACATCGAGCATGACATAAAATTTTAAGATGCATGTGATGCCTTTGCCAAGTATTATGTGCATCTTTTCACATTACCAGTTAATACAACCAACTCCCTTAGCAATAGCAAATTAAATGTGACCATGAGGATCAAAGTTCAGTATTCCCAATTACAACAGAAACTGTGTTACAGTAATGTAATAATTACACAAGAAATAAGAAAGGCCCATTTTCCTCTAAGGAGTGCTTCTGAATGTAACAAAATCATAAGAAAAAAATAATTTCCTACAAGAGAGAATCACAATGCATAAACGAAGCACAGGACTGACTTGTTGCTGAGGACTCAGGATCAAACATTCATTTAATTACAATCTCTAAGAGAACTCGCGTTTATAGCATCTCTGTAATAAATGCACGTGCATCATACTGAGAAAGTTATTTTAGTACTGCAACCTACATCCTCTAACTTTCCTGATTTGTTGTTAATACAACATTTTGCTTGCTGGTTGAAACAGACAATGCTCACTATACCTTTGAGGAATTTAAATCCCATATAAGAGCCTTAGAGAATGGATTAATTTAAATATAAATGACTATGATTTTAGTTGCACAATAACCATTCATATTACGTATAAATACCTCACATCTATTAATAACATTTGTAAACTCACGCGCATAAGATCTTAATAAGTGACCCAGAAACCTGCCTTTAAGTAATTTATTCAAATATCTTCTGTGATATTGGTATAAAACTGGGTGGTTACGTGAGATGGAGACATTCCCCACAACTTAGGAGCTTTAAGGAAGAACAATTTAAAAAGCCTCAGACTGGCATCAGCCCTTTAAACGCAAGGTACAAAAAACTGTGGCCGTAGGGATCTGCTCAGAGCTGTGGCTTGGCGATGGCAGGTGGGAGGGGGCCAAAGCAAAAGGAGGCTTTCAGGCAAAACCCAACTGATTGCAGCTCATTTTGCTCCTGCAGGTTTAGGATTGAATTCACACTGTCAGGAAAACAGAGGTTGTAATTAAACTGCAAATAAGGGAATAATAAAAGCCTACTGGACATTGAATAAATAGTAAGACTCAGCTGGTAATGATTCTGAAATTAGCACACAGAGAGGTGTTCCCACAAAGCCATCTTATACTGGTGACATTTCAAATAAGCTTCTCTAATTTATATGATTTGAAATCAAGCCATGAATATATCATAAATCGTTAGGCATTATTAATGGCCCTTATTTAATTCAGAAACATTCACCCTAAACACCACATTACGAGAGCAATGCATAATTAAACATTAGTTTTCATTCTGTCAGAACATAAGCAGCAATAAATTGCTTGTATGCAAAGCAGACAATGAGATATTTAAGCAGCATATAATAAAGGCAATTTACAGCATATATGGCATGTTTGGCTAGAGAAACCAGAACAATGATCCTGTTCTCCAGCAGATACAAGCTGATGCCTATCACTACGATGCTGCAGCAAGAAACCTGTGTAACACATCACAGCTGGTATTATTCATTAAAAAAACACCCAACAAAACACAACAACAAAAAACCTCTACAGAATCAAAGAAGCCAGTACATCACTGTCCCACTGTCCAAAATTTCATTCCAAATCACACACAGACTATGTAGTAATGCCTAGTGGTTTCTTTTGAAACCCTCTTCTTGTTTAGAGCCTTTATTCTGTATGGTTTTTTGTATGTAATCTCTCAGCCTTAATATACTGCTTCCTTTTAATTTAACGCATTGGCCAGCCAGACTCGCTGGCCAAACCTGTGGAGAGATGAGGTGTTTTCACACCGAACAGCTTGATAAAATATCTCAATCACGGTTATGGCTCCCGGCAGTTTCACATACAGGAAAACCCCTGCTCCTCTCGTTGCTCGCTGGGCTACTTTCTTTTCGGCTCTGTTTATCTCCCAACTCTCTTTCTGAGCTGAAAGCCAATTCACAGTAGTCTGATCTGCTGCGACAAGCTACAACTGGTTTGTTACTCTGAGTCAAGTGCATTTTTCACAAACTCATGTATTTTTGAACACAGATTTTGGAAGAGGTGAAAGAGACTTTGGAAGAGAGACATTATTGAGGTCTAAAAATAGAATTGAACTTTTAACACCACCAGCAGTTCTGAGATTTTTATGTTCATGGTTTACTTCCTGCATCTCAGTTTCTTCTTTGGCAAGGAAACTTGCACAGAGCTCTGGAGAGAAAAAATATCAGATGGTACTTTTCATTCAGACACGAAGAAGGCACGGTTAATTCATTTACTGGTAGGTTAATGCTTACCAAAGCAAACCTACTGTCTTGGATGCTCCTACAAAAAAAGGCTTGTTCAATGGATTGCTCTTACAAAACAAGGCTGCAGAACAAGAATGCAAGGAAAGAAAACTGTTTGGGTATAAAATTTCACATTTAGGAGACTACTGTCCTTCATTCTTCCCACACCTTGATAACTGAATACCCTGCAGGTCTTAGCAAACAGACCATTCTCCTGATTCCTACAGCATAATCATCTGGAAGATAAAGTTTCTTAATCACATATATTCATTCTATTATCCCCTAAAAAGCCATTTCCAAAGCCATGTTCCTATTTTGCAAGGAGTAAGGGTTTAGGTTAAAGCACAACAGGCCAGGTGGTGACAGGTGGAGCTATAGGCAGGCATTTATATCCTCTCCTTCCCAGATGTGGAACATGATGCAGTATCGCTACCAGGACAGTAAATGCCTTGTGTTGAAGTATAAACTGAAAGTGAAATGATTATTTTACAACTCTTTGAAATCTACCTTGAAGGGTCTGAAAAGGGTGGATGAGGTCAGCAGCTAATCAATTTTGTGGAAGACATTTGCCTGTTATAGGGCAAAACCATCATTTGATAAATGTCATTTGACAGTTTAAATTACACTCAAAGCCATTCTTGCAAGAGAAATAAAAGGTTAAGCTAAGTTCTGCTGTAGAGAAATAAATCAGTTCAGCAAAATACTCCTTAATTTGTTTTAAATGAGGTTTTCATCATTTCAATCACACAAATTAATCTCTTTTTTCCCCCTAAAAGCTTAAGGTAAAAAGATATCTACCCAGACTTGTTTTGGTTTTTTTTTTTTAACTATACAGTGTGCTAGGAGTTTAAATAGCATAGCAGACTTCTATAAAAGTAATTTTTGGTTATCTATTTAGAAAGAAGTCCTGAAATGAAAGAAATTATGTAACTAAAACACAGGGCAAAGTATGTAACTTTGAGCCTTTAGGATGGTAATTTAAAGGAATATGGAGAGAAAAAAGCCCAAACCAGTATAAAAGCCCACCTGGCTGCCAGAGAAATACACATTGAAGCTTTAAATGTATCAAAACATCTACCAGTAATTAGTAGAGTAGCTTCATATTTTTTACAGTTCAAGAGATACCTGTCATGCGAATGTCATTGAAAGCCAACAATCTATAATCTAGGGCTAGAAAAACAGACCCAATTGAACCAAATGTTTTTCAAATTGCTTTAATGCAGAAAGACGTATCTTTCCCAAAGTATTAAACGCAGAATATCTGAAATGCTTTGTAAAAACATTAAATAGACTTCATGGATCTGGAAATTCTGAGAAATTAACATATGTATTACAGCTTATTTACTTTGTACCAAAAAAGTAGCAAGAGGTTTCTGAGGTCTTATGGTCTGCCTTTGAATTAAAAAACAAAACAAAGTTTCACAGCAAACTTCAGATGTTTTAATGAGACTTTTTAGTTGCTGTTTTCTACAATACAAAGATATCTTTGGAGAGGGAAGGTCTGTAGTGGATACATCCACGCAGGAAACAGGGTATTATGACATACCTGAGAAAGCTCCAAACAGAACATTGGGACAGACCAAATACAATCCCAAAATGGAGGGGGGAAAAAAAAAAAAAAAAAAAAAAAAAAGGTTCTGAAGGGTATTCACACTTCTTGGTGTTTATCTTTGAATTTGCAACAGCAGTGTCCAAAATCCAAAGGAAGGATTTTATAGCTTGGTTATCACTCCTGTTCAGAGAGGTTGTAGTGACTACAACAAAAGCACCAAAATCACATTCCCTTTACAAATGTTTTGATGCAATTTAAGTCTTTCAAGTCTCTTGGACAGTTGCACAGCCTAGAAAAACCATAACATCTGCAGTATACTGTTGGACAAGTGTAAAGCTCTATTTCCACAGACTTAGTTAAACTTCCTGTGAATCTGCTTACACTTTTCAATGAGTGCAAAAATTAACACTTCATCATGTGCCAAATAACCAAAGACCAAATATAAATCAAGCAGCTCAGATATAATGCCTGTCATGATAATCCTCCATTCTCCTAGAAAGCTATGACAAATGCAACAGGATGTACAAAGGTAACTAGTGCACATTAATGAAATGGAAAATAGAGGCATGGAAATGCAGCTTATTTGTAGTTGATATTTTTGATGTGTAAACCAGTTTGAAAAGCAAACGGTATACAAGGATAAAATGCAGTCTCAGCCCAAAAGGAAATTTTAAAGCAATGAAAGTCCTTCAGATTTGGATGAGTTGGGATGAACACAATACAGATGAGCTCATCCTTGTTTGTTAATGTAACAGTCAAGAAAACAAGGGATACAGATCAGACAACAATTTGCAAGCTATTAGCAAGTGAGCTTGCCACAAAATTCATAAAAGAACATTTTATTTTTCAGCAGAAATATCTCAAGTAATTTTTTTAAACTTCAATTTGTGTGCTGGGAAGTTTATGCACTTTAATACAATCTTTCACAGCAACAGGAATCTTCAGTTACTGTGTATGTGACTTCAGTCACTGATATGAAATACACATACACGTCAGAAGGTCTGATAGCAATTTGGTCTATATTTTTCTTTATAATTTTATAATTTTGGTCTATATTCAAGAACAAAATGCTTATCTGGCAACAGATAAACTTTAAGTTCACTTGGCTTTGTCCTGAAAGCTTCATAAGAGAATACCTAAAAAGAGGAGGATGCTAGGAGGCACCAAGTACTTATTTACTCCCAATGTAAGGGATGGTTTAACCAAGAAGTTCAATTCTATATAAGAAGTAATACGTGACTCCCAGATAAACATTCCGCTGATTTTCTAAATGATCTACTGTGGATTTTGGAAGAAGAGTTCAACAACAGGAACAAAATGAAATAAAATTACACTTATATTCCATGAATCAATGTTACTCAGATTTGGAAAACAACCAAACCAACCAACCAAACAGAAAACAGACTTAGCTTTTAAGATCGTATTTTTCAACTTCTCTGAACAGGAAAAAAAAGTCCATGCAGTTTAAAATAAAATCCCAGTAAGCAGTTGAACAAATACAGAGATTCTGTAACCTTACCTGAATGCTATTAACTGCAAAATGAAATTCCACAGAAAAAAATTATTTTCAAAGAAAGGGAAAGTATAATGGGAAAAGAAACCATTTCACATAACACATGCAACTCAGCTGCTTAATCAAGAGGAAGGCTTTAGGAGCATCCTGCCTAAGAACGACAAACTGGGATGGCTGCACAATAAATGCCATAAAGCAACAGTTTAAGGCATCAGAAGGCTTCATTATTATTCAGAAGCAATAACAAATGTAGAAAAGCCAAATGTTTGTTATTTTTACACTGGCATTATGAAGGTAATGTATTTCACATTATTATTATAGAATGAAGACCAACTTGTGAATAGGCTTTTTGGTAACACATTTTAATATGCTGTCATACATTCCAGTCTCATAAATACGTTATTATTTAGGAGACTGTTGACATTAAAACATGATTCCTTCTGGCTGTTCCTGACTATGGACTGGGCGAAGGCTGAAGCCGTGAGGCAAATTTTCTGAAAACAGAAGCAATACCATTTGCATTAAATAAATCTGATTTATAAAGTTAATTAACTGAACACAAGTGACACCCGAAGCAAGTACATGAAGGTCATACTATAAGTATTTAGTTGTTCTTTAAAGTGGCACAGCAGTTGTTCTCTGTAACACAGACCTTACAGAGTAATCAGAGAGCGCGACATACAGACTTGCTCTGCCAGCACACATTTGTCCTCGGCTAAAACAAATTCTACCTCTCAATCTACATACTTCAGGAGAAGTGCAGCACCATCCAAAATACAATTCTAGAAGTCCAAACGGGTAAGTATTGTATCTCCCAGGTTTAGAGAAATCCCTTCATTTATCTCCCTGATGCAACTTGGCCGTACTGCGTTCATCTTGCATTTACTGTGTAATTTTTTACTTCAAGGTAGTGTAATGCCTGAGGTCAGGCTAACAGGTCTGTAGTCACCTGGGAGGGTTACCAGCCACCCAGACATTTTTTACTGCAGGAAGGCACTGTATGGGCTCTGTTTATGAAAATGCTCTCAGAGTAAATGCAGAAGTTGTTGCTAGTCAGGACAGTGTCACACCTCCTGAGAAGAGATATGAAAGGCCTTAAGTCTCAAGGAAACCAAAAGGAGTCCAACATGGGTAGATCCTCAAACAGACATTTTGGGTTGTTTAAGTGTTGGTTTAATACCGTCCTGTCCACCTCTTCTGTGGGCCTCTAGGCAGGGATTCTTACTTGTTCTCCCATATATAGTTTCTAATAATGCATTACTCTCCCTTTCTCACAGACGTTAAAATATACATTCATGTATATATACACACATGTAGCTTGTGGCTGCTGAAGCAATGAGTTTATGTACCAGCTGTTTGGTGTTTGAGAAAGAACAATATCCTGGTGTGTTTACCATGCAGGAGTCAGGTTTTGCTTCTGCTCTGGGTGTCCTTTTTCTGCACAGAATCCCAATTTATTTTGGAAGTAATGCTACGTACAAAATTTCATGAATTTATTATCATTACTTATCAGATATTAACTGCTCAGATGTTACAACTGCAGTGTTCATTTTGCTTCAGGCCAAGTATTTAAATTACTGCCTGGTATTTCATAACCTCAGTAAGCCTTCCCAGCCTGGCAGAAGAGGGGTGTGAGGGGAGAGAGGGGAGAGTGCAGAAGAGCTGCTTGTGATGGACTCAAGTCCATCACCCCCCTAGTCCAAATAAATTTGGAGTAGAAATGATTATACATCTCAAGGCAAACTTTTTTTATCCCTTGATACAAACAATTTGTTAAAAGCAAGGCAATACAATTGCATGACCTTTTTTCCTCAGTTTACAGGTCAGACTTCTGTTATGGGAGGATTTCATGAGCTTAGGGGGACAATAGGCAAAAGGACACAAATCCGCTTTCTATTTATATTTCTCATAGCCCATAAATAAAAAGCAACTCCAGTGGTTTTAGTGCTGTTAATCTGAACATGCACAGTGTCAGGGTGCCTCTGAAGGGAGATTAAACAGAAATTACCAAACGTTGTCATTTGGTAAGCATGGCGACAACAGAACATCATTTTTACTATAAAGAAAAAACCCGAAACTGTAAAGATAAGAAATTTTCTGTAGTAGTTTCTACTATGCTGTCCATGGCAACATTGTTCCAAACCCAGTCAAAAAGCATTTCTCCTGATGAGGTGGCTGATGCTAGTATTTGATCAGCTGCCACTCATTTCTGTTCCTGGGCTCCACAATCTCATTTCCAAGACTCAGAGAACAGAAACAGCCCACAAAACCTCTCTCCCAGACTTCTGACTCAGGTTATGTATTGTCGATGAACAGTATGAGAAAATATCTAGCTTTTGATTATTTCCATACTTGGAAATCCAAATTAAAAACACTTAACAGATGTAATTTCTCTAAAGCAAAACTTTCATAGACATATATACACATTTCACACACACATAGAGGTATAAATAAATTAACAAAAAAAAAAATCCCTGAGCAACCAGCACACATTTCCAATCATTAATGCTAACCTTAATATAGGAAATTCTCCAATGCAAATAAAAAGAAATCCCCAAGAGTTCTGAATAATGCACCCACAGTGAGCACAACATCGCATTTTTGAAGAGTTGAAGCCATGTATCAAACCCAGCAATATTTTGGGGACCAGCACGAGCAGGCTGCCTGTGCAGCCCAAGGGCAGCTAACTTGACTCCCAGCTGCTCTGCATCACTGCACCAGCACAGGCGAGCTGGAATGTGCGCCCTTATGCCCTCCACATTCCTCTGCGCACACACACTCATTTTTCCATTTTCAGTCTTGCTGAGAAATATTTCTTGAAGAGTGTTAGAAGGGAAACACTACCCTTTGTTTTAATACAAACCTAAAGAACTAAATGCAAGATTTTTGTTTTTGAAAGAGAAAACTACAGTAAAAGCTACTGCCATTTTTCTCAAGGTGTCTGAGGCCAAAGGCTACCATACCTTGTAAAATGCATCACAAAATGAAAAATAACAGTAACCTGCACTAATGACTGGACTTCCTGCACGAAAGACAGCCACTAATTTCTACTGTTAATTAACCTCTACAGTGGCAGAAGGTGGAGTGGCTGAAGGGTCAGACAGTGGCCCTCCAAGCCCCATGGAGTCAGAAGGAACATGCTTCTTGTTTTTCCACTATCAGGAAAGATACAAAAACCAGGAAAGATTAAAAGTATCTACCTGAAGGTTGTAAACTCCAGCTTTTTTTCTTGTATTTGATTTTTTCCCCCTCCAATTACTTATGGAAACAGCTATGATTTTAAATAACTTTGACTGAAAATGCACAGTTGATACTGGGGTGTTTTTCAGGAATTCTGGAAGATGCGCCTCTTCCTAGCTACAAGAAAGGGCTGAAGAGAAAAAACAGGTTCAGTAAGGCACAGAAGTTTTCAGAAAAACATACAAAGGCCTGTGCTTCAAACAAGTCAGTGTTGCCAACATCACCACCAGAAGCAGCACTTCTGATCATCTCAATTTTTCCCTGCTTTTGCACCATCATTTTTCCTCTTCTGACCTACAGGGACAGGTGTGTGGTCCATTGTGTGATGAACCAAAGCCAAAACTCAAACCAAGCCTGCCAAAACCGAATTTTGCTCATTTGGATCATTTGCCAGCCCTGTGCACTGTGAGGTCACAGGACAGGGGAGACAGCAAAGAAGTGCTTCCTTCTGCAGTTCCTCAGTTTAAAAGGCTTAGATCATGAGCTAAACCCCCTGAAGCTGGAAGTGCTGCCTGCAGTCTTAGATGTGATTTTTACAAGGTGAATAAAGACTCATCCAAAAATGTATTTTTGAAATTTAAACGAGGTTTTAACTTTCATACCTGGTAAAATGTATCATAAAATGAGAAATAATAGTCACCTGCCCTAATGACTGAACTTCCTCCACACAAAACAATTTTGACGTTTGTTTTTGCTGCCAACATTTAAGTACTTAAAAAAAAAAAAATCAGGGTTTGCTAAACTGCAAAACCAGCTTTGGGTAACTAGCTTGTTTTTCAGGTGCAGTCAGAGTATTTTCTTCATTTCTGCCAGAGCAGAACCGATAGGTCAGAGTTGAGAAACCAACTGGGAGTCAAAAAAGCAAAGACTTGTTTTAATTTTCTGGTCTCCTAATTTAAAAAAAAAAGAAAAAACCTAGATGAAATCTAGTTTTGAAATCTTAAGGCATGTTTGTGAGTTGAAATGATTACAGTCTTCACATAATACTTCTTTCGTTTAAAAAAACACCCAACCTATGTCAAGTATAAAACTTGGTTTGATTAACTTATTTTCTACTTTGTTTACCCAGCATATTTAAGGTTGTTTTATTTAACTTAGGAAAAAGAATGCCAGTTTAGTACATTCCTTCACAATTTATCAGACGGAGCTTGGCAAAGAGGATTTAAAAAACGGTCTCTGGTAAAAAATGAATTCTTGCCTGACAGCCCACTGTCAAGAATCTTGAGGAGATGGGCATGCCGTGGACCTTCCTACTCAGAAGGACAGAATTCAATTAATTAAATACAAATGCAAAAAAATTAAAATTGCTTATGTATTAACTAAGATAAGTTTATTATCAATTTAAACTTTATTTACATTTAAACTTCTGCTTTAAAATTCACTATAGTCTTCTGCCTCAGCTCTACAGGTTCACTTAAGGAGAGCCTTGTTTGACATTTTTGTCTCATTCTACTTTTTGGAATTACAATAGATGAGATGCCTCAAATTCCCAAGCAAACAAAATTGTATCAATTCATAGTTAGATTATGTACAACTAAACAACACTAAGAACCGCCATGCTTAAGCCTTGACAAGACTGAAAAAGTACACATCCTTGAAAAAAGAAAGGCAATTAGATTTTAAAACTTAAAATACTGTAATTTTCTAAATCCAGTTTGTACAAGTTTTCAGTATTTATACATTTTTCCCATGTAAATTTACTGTCTCAATATAAAAGAAAACTCAAATCAAGTTTTGCATTATCAAATTATCAAATGCAAAACAAGAGGTATCCTATCTTGAATATCCAGGTATAACAAAAAATACATTTACTCCAGTGACTCTAAGTATAAAAAGAAAAAATTAAGACTAGGTTTGTAGAACTTCAAATTTTGAAGCAACTAATAAATTCTGAAGTGCACGTATCTCTGCCTAGGCTTACAGCTGCGGTTATGTATGACCTTCAGATTGTCAATAAGCTCTTCACAAGCCAGCAAACTTTATATTGCAAACTCCAAATTTTGAATTCAAACAGCCGTGAAACTAAAAGCTCTGCTGAACTGTCATTAGGATGATTATCTTTTCAATGCTCATTTCAGTTTTTCTTCCTTAGGCTGAAGACTTCTTTGAAGGCTTCAACTACAGGAAGGCTGCCAGCAGTGTAATAATGTCTTCCTGTCTTCAGGCTTTCTGTATTGTCTCCTACCGTCCACTAGTAGATAAGCCCAGAAGGCAAGGCAGATCAACTAAAGCCAGTTTTCAGGAGAACAGCACTTGGGACAACATGAAGAATATATTGTTTTTCTGGGATCATACTACAGATTAAAAAAAAGGTAGAAAGAAATGTTTTAGACCACAATGGGTAAACTCAATGGGATAAAGATGACTCACACGGCCCTGGCTGCTTCAAGCAACCTCAAATATTAACACAGATACCATCAAAGAAAACACTAAATAAATACCCATTCTAAAACAACACACCACCTATCTGCCAGTGCTAAAAATAACCTCGGATTAAGCTCTGTTAAAATACTGAGTAATAGATAAATGGATGCTGTGTACTGGGATCACTTTAACTGTAGGAGTGAATGTGCCTCCCAGGACTGAAAGACCTAGAAGCAAGAACTGGTATTTTGCTCCACGTTTGTACACCACTTCGGAGAGGAACAGTCCTGCATTTGCTCCAACATAAGGACCCCTAAGCATCACCTGCAGCGCAAATACACTGTTGTGGAATAAGCTCTACAGGGACTGATTTATAGGTATTCACAAGGAATTAAGATAACTTATCTCCCCCTTCATGAGTACTGGTATAGTTTCTCAGCAACACATTAGTGAAATAAGACATGTCAAGGAGAACTGAATATGGCTAGCTCAAATGAATCCCACATGGAAAGCAGCCAAGTTTCCTCAATGCTAAGGTGGAATTAAGGAGTAGTACCACCCAGAAAGACATACGAGTTACTTCTTTTGAGGTTTTAGTACACATGAAAGTTGTATATACAGGATGCTGTATTCTCATGTTATTTCTCTTTGGTTTACCATCTGCAAATTAATAGTTTTATGCACGTCACAGTAAATTTAAAAGTTAGCTCTGCACTTGAAAAATGTCACCAGTAAACCACAGTGTAGGTCTAATTCATGCCAACAAAAAATTGCGCTTTTGTCCTTATAGCTTACTTCATCTCACGTGAGCTGGAGACACTGGTACAAGCTGTTTTGGAAGGCACGTGGTTTCACAAGCAAACTGAAAACACACAGTGGCTGCTGTCTGTCAGCTATGTCAGAAATGGATCCTTCCACGGATTTCTGGGTGCCCACTTTAGAGTATTTCTAGTCGGGTACTGCTGAAAACCAAAGAAAAACAGCTCCCACTGACTTCTGTTCAATTTGGGTAAGTCTACACTCCCAAGAACTAGCTAGGCAAGTTCAACTGAGGTTTGAATATGAAGGGAAGCCTCACCAGTGGAGATCTATTCAGGTCAGAATTTTCAAACTGCTGTTGAGATCTCCTTCCTATGAAAATTCTCTTAGTTGCAGTCAAAACAAAAATCCAAAACAGGTCTTAGGCAAGTACTTGCATAAATGAGTTAGCATTAAGTTATGAATTTACTGTTGACTAATGGTATTCTGCAAGCCAACAATCTTGTTTTCCTATTAAAAAAATACAGGCCTTACAGCCTAAGGAAAGTATTAAAAAGCCAGTAAAAGAAACGACTATAGCAACAACTAACTTTAGAAAGTGTAATATTTGATATTTAAAGAATCTACCTCCTGATAAAGCAAATGCTGGAAGGAATGTTATATTAAAACCACTGCTGTCCAATTCCCCTTTTGGAACCTCTAACCCACAAACTGTCACCAGCTGCAATATTTCTCGTTATCTTTGAAAAAAGGAACCGTTTTCTAAAACTAACATCACTGTGATAATCTGTTTCAGCTCCTGAGACCATCTCAGCACACCAGACATTTGAACTCTGATTTAATGAGTGCTCTGGAGGAAGTGCAAAGCCCACACCATGAGAAGGACTTAATACTCACTCAGAAAGAGAATAAAGGCATTTGCAGTAAAATTATTGAAATGCTTATGTGGCTCTTCAAGAGCATCTTCATACAGTTGGTCTTTTTTTTTTTTTGTAGTAGATTCTTTGCAGAGTGCTTAAGGGAAAAAATGTTTGAGTTCACAAATTACTGTATTTGTCATTTTATAGAAGCTAGGGAAAATTACAAGTGTAATTTATCCTTAAAACATCCACTTCGTTGTTAACATTTTAAAAGGATATTGAAAGCATTTAGTGCAATACAGAGGACAAATAATATCTGAAACATTAAGTAAATTGTTTCAAAGAAATTTCTACAACTTGTTTTTTACCATACTGTGAGTTGTATTGCCCTCTTTTCTTGCACTCTAATGTAGCTGAATAGCAGACTGAATTTGGAAACGAAATGCTTTTTAACAGCACGGTTACTATCGTGCTTACTTTAATGTCTCATCACCATCATCATGGCTTGGCTTCACGGATGAAGATTTGGGAAGGGCTTTACCCACACTTACTGCAAGCGCGCTGATGGCTGAAAAGGCCAATATCTACTGGCGTAAAAACAAAAGCAAATCTGGCATTCACTAGCTGAGTTGAGGGCACTTGCTAAGCAGTTTACTTGTGTTTTATTAGTGTGTTTACTTGTGTGTTATTAGTAAAAAAGAAGCACTGCACCCCCAGAACAAACAGAGGACGCTTCATTAGTGGCTCCTTCCCTTTCAGCAACTGAAGCAGCAACCAGTCTATCAAACAGTTCCCATTCATAAGCACAAATAAAATCCATGGTCCAAACTGCCGAAGTCTGTTACCATCTCACGATTAGACCTTGAGACCATGAAACACCTGAAGCCTCCACCCTGAGCTGTCACTAGCCTCTTAACCTCTTCTCTCCTTAACCCACTCTAACTGAAATCAGCCTTCAGTAATTTCCAGTTCATAAGAAATACAGCAGACAAGTAAGTGATTTCTCACTTGCTTCACTTTGTCCTCCCTCAGCAAATTTTGGTCTTCCCCAGACAGAAGTTACACAGATTGAAGGATTTCACTGAAGGCTGCCTTAAGATTCAAGGCAATCATTAAAGCTGTAAGTAGTTTTTGCAACTATTAATAAAGCATCAGAGCTGCAATACTCACACAGAGCAGAACCCAACTGACTATGGAAATACTATGAGCTGAGGCACAAGGCTCAGCTGCACATATCGTAATGAAGATCTAGTCAACAACAGAGTCCAGACTGATCTTGTCATGGTCAAGTGTTCAAAACTCGCCATAAAATGACACCCTTAAAGCGTCCCTTTCTCTGCATAATTCCAAACAGTGCTGAGGGTGACTAATTCCACCCTAGAGATCTGCTCCTGTAGACACATGGTGGATTTCACTTACCATTCCTTTGCTCTTTTGCTAACGAAAGACTTGCAAAGCGCCTACTTACTGGGACTATTGCATAGGATGAAAAATTTTTGCAGACTGAAGATAAAGGTTGAGTCTTAGGCAAAACATTCTAACCTCGCAGAAAATAGTTACAGATAGTCACATGAGCAAATAGCACATGCAAAATGTGCTAGGTGAAAAGACCCAAACCATCAACACTGGAAAGACACACAAGAAGCAGAAGGCCTCTGAGCAGTTGCTTTTTTTGCAAGCACTAAGCCTGTGCAAGCTCTTTTAAGATAGCAATGCTCACTGCAGGTGGAAGAGGAGGAAGAGAAGGAAGGAAGAAGAGAAAAAATACAAAGCCTGAGTTTTGGTTTCTTGAACTGAATTTGATGTGACTTTTATACTTAAACACGTCTTGTCAACACAACATGTAATATGCAGTGTTGTTGACAGAACATCTCCTCCTGGCCCTAAGTCTACATCTGAATTAACGATTATTTCTACTGCACCTAGCTTGAAATTTGTATTATGCTTTCTAAACATTTTTCTGATGTTTTAAGATTGTATTTTACAACCAACCACAGATTGTTATATGTTTTTTAATAAAAGGACAGGTAGGGAAAAGGAAAAAAGTAATTAGCCAAAATAATCCTAGAATGGAAAAAGCAACTAGTAAACCACTTATACCATCAAAAAGCATTTATAAATTTCTGAAGTCTTAATCCCAAAAGACTTTCCAGCTCGTGCAGAGTGGATTTGATTCTTTGAAATGCTGTATGATAATAATTATACACCAATCAATGTGAAATATTTTATATTTCATGTACTAATTCACCCCTGCTTTCACTGCAATTTCAGAAAGGCTCTCAAAAGTTTTAAATATAAAATCCTGGGTGCATTATTTAACCTATAATCATGTCGACTTTGATTTAGTGAGATATTTATGCAGGCTTGTGCTAAAATAACCACTGTTTTCTTTTTCTGGAAAAATCAAAACATGCTTAGCCTCCAGAAGCAGAAATCTTTATTAACAGAAAAGGAAGTATGCAACAATGATAAAGTCCTAAAGATAGTTTCCATGTGCATTGTAAATAATTAAGTGGTTACAGGATGGATTTGCTCTTTCAGAAGAGCAGAGCAATCCCAGGAGGAAATTCTGTTCACAATGCAGAGTGTCACTCACCTCTCAGTGTTACAGCTCCAATAAAGATCTCTGCCTTTGGGCAAAGCAGGATTTAAGCCCAAACACTTTGATATCCTTCTCCCCCTCCCTTTCAAACTGTACTCTGCAGGAAGCCTTGGACTAAGTGTGATATATAAAAAAGTGGTTGTGGATGTAACTGAGATAAGAGAGCGATTATTATGAAAAGCGTGCAGAAGTTCAAAGTCAGAAGGGCTCCTCGCAAACACTTTTCGGCATTCAAGAATGGGGACTCATCTCATGGTGTCTTTAATTGCATGTTAGGGTCTCTTCCAAAACAACATCTTGGTTTTCTGTTAAACCACCAGTAACCAAGGAAAGCAGAACAAATTAATCTAGTGTCACAGAGTTTTTGTGGGTAGCCTTCCCCTCTCTCTGAAATGCTACACAGAGACATTGATTTAAAGATAAAAAAAGCCAGAGCCTTTAAAACAGAAAGAATAAAACAATAGTTTTATCTAGTAGGGAAAAAAGTCACTGTATTTCACACAATAGAATTAATGCTGATGCCAATATTGACTTTCAAAACAAACCAATATAGTCTAAAACGTATAGCGTAGGACAGATATTTTAAAGACAAGATGTTTGAAGTAAAGGTGCCTTTGGCTGGAGTCTGAAGTTAGGTGCTTGGGCATGTAGCAGTGCTTAAGTCACCCTTAGTGTTTCTGAGTTTGACATAACTATACCCACGAGTGTCTCAACCAAAACGCAGCTGTCTCAGGTGTCTCTTGGTAAGTCAAGATGCACAGTTGTCATGTTATAAGCACCTGCTGAGGTTCACAAGTTTGACTGTCCTTTCATTCGAAAGGCTGTGGATCAAAAAATATCTGCAATGATGTTTATGGAGTTGACTTATAAACCCACTGAAATAAAAATGTGAACCAGACTCTCAGTGTTTGCCTTTCCTATATCCAAGATAATAAGGCCTAGGCTGCAATATCTGAACTAAGGTGACTTATTCCCACTGACTGACAAGTGAACAAAAAGAAAAGCCAAGAACTGTAGAAAGAAACTAAATGAAGGAGAGAGAGGCTCAGCAGCAGGAAGAAATGAAAAAAACATCTAGGCAAAACCCAAGGTATCAGCATGACTTACACTCAACCTAAAACATCCATTTTTGGAGTTACAAGTTGTTCTGGGCATATCATCTGCCCAACTATCTGTGTAGTTGTGCATGTTTCTAAATAAACCATCAGAAGAAGCTTACCCAGCCTTTCATCCACAGTGATTTGGAAAGGAAACAAAAGGAACCTGACCAATAATACCACTAAAACGGCAATTCTGCATTGTAAGTAAATGCAGAATTCAATAGAAAAGAGCATTATTCTTGTTCCAATCTTATCTGACCCAAATCTTGTTATTGCAAGGAAGAGCTAAGTCAGCTGCCTTCTGAATTAAATTTAACTGCTTTTCTACAAGCTGAACAACAGAATTTGTAAAGTCTCAGTAAGAAGAAATGGCAAAGGACCCTCAAAAAGGCCTTTCATTTTTTCCTTTCATCTTTTCACTTCCCATATAAGTTGTTTGTACCCAACACCAAGGCAATTTTTTGGTCCTTGGACAGCTGCAAACAGCCCAAGCCGATCTGGGGCATCCTCCCCTCTGAGTCTCTCTCCTTCCTCCCTCCCTCACCCCCAGCAGATGCTTTGCTCTTGCTGTGCCACTGGAACAACCACTGTGTTTTCTCCTTCCAGTTAACAGGATGAACTGTCTCACCGCTATGCCACATCAGCGCCAAAGCCAGCACGAGAAAGCAGGACAGGGCAATATGCGGCATGATGGCAAGCAGCAAACAAAGCAGAATATTGTACTGTATTTCATCCTGAGCAGTCCAGAGCACAACCCTGAGGTAATCCTTCTGTCCATAGCAAGGCTTTTCATTCATTTATTTCTGGTGCCAAGTCATTAGGCTGGATCCAAACGACTAGTGTCTGGCCTCAAATTGAAGGGGACTTTCTCAGGAGACCAATGGGACAGGACTGTGACAGTTTAATTGCTGGACCACAGTTATAAATAAGAAAATGACATAGCACACACCACACAATTTGCTGAAGCTCCAGAAGTTTGCTGAGATGTAGTTATAGGTTTCAAACACTGAATTCATAAAACTAATTCTCCTCATACTATCCTGACAATTTCAGTTGTAACAGAGTAGAACCTATTTCTAGCATTATCTGATTATCCCGGGATATCTCTGGTTAACCAACCAGGAAATGCAGGGATGCTTTTCCTCTACATCAAAAAACTCCATGCAACCTAACGAAAACAAATGTTTGCACCAAATCACTCTATAACCTGCTTAAGGAGGGGCATTTAGTGCTCTGCACTGGGTATATTCAATTTCTTGCTTTACTTTGGATAAGTTATGTTTATTTGAAAAGATGTAAAATAAAAATCTGTATAAACCACCACATTTACTGGTTGGTATTAACTCATGTAGTAACTCCCATTATCCTACCTACAGTATAACCATAATGCATGATTAGCACTGGGAAAATCAACATTTATGTCTCACTGCCTGTTAGGAAGTTTGGTGTTTTAAGACAGCGTAACACCAAACAGTACAGAACTGCAGACTCTCGAGTAGTAAGCTGCTCCTATTTCCCTGAAAAATACAATGAAATCAGGAGTCTTATGAGAAATCCTATATTTAATTATACCGCTAATCTTTGGAAATGTGTTTAAAAGTACCCCCTTTACAACCCCAAAATATAAAACACATTGAAAGCCCCCCAGCTGGCTCAGTCCAAAGCAGGTCATCAACAAGATACAGAAACACAAGGCAATTTTTTCAGGTTTACTCCAGAAGCATGTGGGAAGCAAGTCAAAGCTGAGAACATACATGCAAGTAATTTTGACCTTATCAGATCTGAAATTTTACCTACCTCTAGACAGATCCAATAGGAGCTCACACAGGCATATATTTAATTAGCCCACACATGCACAGCAGTAAAACTCTGCACATTTAGGTCCCCGCCCAGGTTACAAAACCCACCCCAGGAGCTAAAAGTTTGCACTTCTAGTGAGCACAGAAGTAAGCATTGCTCCTGCCCTTATGCTACTAGCAGTAGCAACAGATCAGTCCAGTTTCTAACACCACTACCAACCAGAACACAGATGTACCAGCATCCATAACAGTACTAGAAATTTGTAGCCAAGCAAGGAGTCTTTTGGCCGGATACTATCTTCCACTGATGGGGTAATCCTGAAGCAAAACGAACAAAACCAGAACAGCAGAGTCTGCCTTTATCTACTGATATTTCATTACTTTGGCACATTAAAACCACCCCCATCCCAACTCTAGAACTTGAAACTACACAACTGTTTTGTTCCCACAACAAATTTTTATCACTGCAAACACAGAAACTTACAGTGGACTTACTAATTTTATTCTCACTTAATTCTGTCTTTTTTGTCTTTTCAATAGAACTCTCTCTTGTATACAAACAGTATTAAGTATTTTTGAGATCTGTAAAAAGACCAACTCTTTTTTTTCCCCCAGAATTGCTAGAAGAGATAACAAGCTCATTTGCACAAGCCTGTCAGAGCATACTGACACACACTGTGACAACTCCTGACTTTTACACGTCCCTGCTGTGGGTTTCAAGAACTAGAGGGTGCTGCAGCAAAACATCTGCAGTGATTGAGTTACAGGTTTAAAGACTTTTTCGTAAGGAACAAATGCCAAGCTTACCTAATTATCCCACAGATTTCAAAGTAACAAAGATATATCTAAAAATATGAATAGTAAAATCACACCAGAAAATACCCTTCCTGTGTCCTTGCCTGCAGATGGGGACTAGAGTAGATGTAGTGCAGGGCTGTAGAGGTTGACTATTTCACTCAACGTACCCTTTCAAACCATTGCCTGATAAACAGAAGATCTAGAAAACCTGTATTTTACAGCTTTTACTACATTCACATTGAAGCACAGTTTATGAAATTCAGAGCAGGCAACGTAACAAAATATTGCAGACCTGTTTTTTGTCCTGTCTTACCATGTACCTCTTGAAGTTAATATAGCTTCTGAAACTCCTTCATACAATTTGTTTGATAAGGAAAACTAGGCACAGCAAATGTAAGAGGCTGACCGTTCGTTACAAGAATCATTTCTTCCACATGGAGGATATTCCTTTCCTCCTTTCTGGAGCCCCATCACCACTGTAGTTGGTTACCCCAGGTTTTTCAGAGCTCTCCCCAGACCCACCAACCTTTGGGTGAGTTACGAGTAAGCACAATACAACACCAGAGCAGCTAGCCACTGGTCTCACTGTCAGAGGAAGTTAGGGCTATTAAGAGTTTGAAAGATCCTTTTTTTTCCTTTAGTGGAGAATACACCATTTTCCAAACCTCAAAGATGACTACAGATGAGCCTGCTATTCCTCCTTACAGTATCAAGGACAAGGAAAATGCTGCAGCTTGTGCAGCTCGCGCAAGGCTGCTGGATTAGGTTGGAGATTAACTCCTACATCACTGAGCACTGCAAGCTGCTGGAATTTTTTCTGGAACAACCAGAACCCCTGCCCCTCGTGTTTTCATTGTCTTGCAGATAGTCCTGGTACAGCAAGAAAGTTAACCATGACAAGGACAATGGCAATAACCAGAAACCACCTCAGAAAGATGCAACTTTTTAAAAAAAAAAACAAAACAAAACACATTAGAGATGAGTATAGGTTAATGGAAGCAAACTATGCTCCTCTGATCAGCTACTGCATGATGCTGGAATAAGGAGCATTTTTCTTTCCCTCTGCATGTTTGAGCTGTAGAGATCACACAATACCACAAGAATCCTCGTTCTGTTTCACGCCAACTATCATCAGCTGACAGCACGGTGGAAATCAAAGAATCCATTTAATTGCTAACCACTTGTTGATGGAGAAGCATCTACAGCTGATCTGAGAAGGATGCACATAATTTAAAAGAAAAAACATACAGCAACAGGAATTACTTGCTATTTCTCAGGAAGATGACTGTGCTTGTGTAGGATTTTTCATTGACACTACTCAATTTGCTATTTTTGTTACATACTTCAACCCATAAAAACAGAGGTATGTTTTGTGTGCTGTGGTGCTTGATCAAGCCATCACATTTTCCAAACACTTCTATAGAAAAAATGCAGAACATTACCATTTTAAGGTACCTTGCCTGTTTTTCTTAAAAACTTTACAGCTCACTTGCAGCTAACAGCAGCATTTATATGCTTCACCATTTCACCTTTTGTCCTTGGAGGCTCCACTTACACTCTGGAACCAGATGATTAAAGGAATCTTTTAAGCTGTTATTTCTGTTGTATAAAGAATCTGACTTTTACAGACTGTGATACAAGTGTATGGAAGATTAGCAATAGGTGAGAAGAAACGGAGAGGCTTGAAGCTCCAGAAGTCTACCTGCAGTGAATTGTAACTCCATGTTATCTCAAATGTTTCATAGCCTATAAAGAAGGGAAAACCATATGGAGGATCAATCAGGTGAAGGTACACAGCTTCAGCTCTCAAGTAATGGAACACCTCCTGATACAACACAAGCTACCACCACCAAATTCACTCCTAAAGTATCTACTGCCAGCAATGGGAACAATATCCTTTTTACTTCACATCCTCCTTCTCAACACATTATTTTCTGGCAGAAGGTGGACCAAATGGATCTTTGGGAGGCAGCAGTTTTCATGTTAAAGCTCTGAACTGCCTTGACTCCTTCAACACAGCTACTGCATTGCTGATAAAATTCAACACATTCAGGCTCAAAAAACTCTAAAAGACAATATAAAACAACATCTTTTGTATACATATGGAAGGAAAACAACCAAAAAGCCCATTGTTTTAAGAAAATGAAAGGGAGGACTGAGGCCACACAAGGGTATAAATAATGCAGGGAAGGAAAAAAAAGGAGGGGAAACAGTCGACAAACTTCTTTCCCTCATTGCATCCATATTTTATTATCGCGCAAGAGACATATGGCGAGTAAGGAGGAAAAGGAAGAAAGGGAAGGTATTTACAGAAAGAACAAGACCCACAAGTTATGCTTTTTGTGGTACAAACTTTTATTAATATAGCAGCAAACTTCAGGCAAATACTAACAGACCGATTCTTCTAGTTCTGACTTCACACAGAAAAAACTTTCAAACCCTTCACTGATAAAGCTTCATAAGGAAGGAGAAAGCAGCACAGATAACATCATTACTGTGCTATACCATGTGGTTAGTTAGCATTTTTAACCCCTACAGAAACAGTAAAAAAAATGGGAACTGCATGCTTTTTCAAGCACAAAGAGAGAGCTAAGCAGTAAGTTTTTCTCAGGTGTTCGTTACTAAACAATCTCCATCTCAGAGATGCTTAAAAAAGGATGAGAAAACCCTTATACTGTAATTCAGAAGGAGCCACAACCAGGCATCAGAACAATTATTAATTTTTTATTATAATAAATATTTAGGATAGAGAGCATAAATTCAATCCATTACCAGGATTTCAAACTGACCTACTCACTGGTGTCTGTCACATGAGTAAAGACTTTGTCTGAGCAGCAGTGTCTCATCTAGAACAGGTCATTCTTTTCTTTCTGGAGG